>NC_055978.1:22380590-22450434 GCF_018492685.1 Alosa sapidissima | reverse complement strand
ATTAGCTGCAGCCCATGGGCTCTGTACTGTAGCTCAGTGGCATGCGAATCCCAGTAGTGATACAGAGCCTCAGACACAGAGAAGCATCCCTCTGACAGTGCATGAGTTGGGGAAGAGACAAGCCCTGTGGTGCAATCAGGACATCACACGGTGGATCTACCCAACCAGCACAAGCAGAAACTAGGCTATTCAAGAACAATGGATGGAACGAATCACTAAACAAACATATAGGGCTGTTAAGTGATTCATTTTGTCGTCAATTATACTGTAAACCGACAATTAAATTATTTTCCATATTATTTTTTCTGTTTGCTATATAAAATGCCAGATTTTATATGTGTCAGATTTTTAGCGCTATTGAGCTCTTTCATCCGTTGTGTCTCCACTGCAAACAGGACCTAAAGGACTTACCAATGCAGCCTTTGCTCCATGATCACCATTATAATTAGATGAACTAAAATGCCATGGCAGCTGCAGCAAATACGCTCACCACACTGATGCACTGTTGTTAAATCCATAATTAGCATTAATGTATTCAGCTACAATAACCTAAATATTCTTACTACGCAAATGATCACCATGGAGAACAAAAACACTTCAAATTTCTATTTTTCATTCTGTCGCTCACAGGCTACATATATACCATCAAAACTTTGATTAGTTAAAGGCTATTTTTCAGCTGATGTTAGTTTGTTCATTTAGTGCATCTGATCTTACAGCTAAATGAATTATTGTTTACATTTAGCTTATGTGCATAGGCCACTTACGGTATGTCTATGTACGTCCTTCGGTCTGTTTAATACAGTATATTCATGTATATTTACATACATCCTGACAATGTGCACACTATTCTTCTTATCAATTTACATTTATCCATATTGGTTTTATATTTTGCTGCTTATATTTTCCTTTTCATTTATTGGACCCGTAACAAGTACATTCCCCTGGTGTGGGAATTCTTATATTATTTTACCTTATCTTAAAATATGGCACTTGTCTTCCACCGACACCTTGTTTAAGCTTAATTTACATCACACGCCAATGCAGGAGCCGCCAAGCAGTTTTAGGGCCGCTCAAGAGGAACTTATTTCACCCCCAGACAAGTTCCTGAAAGTGATAGTGCAGGGGGCAGTTCCTGATTTTGGGACATAAAAAGGTGCGCGCTGTGGAAACGGCCCTAATGAGGATGCTGTGAAGTACAGCTAGCAGTGTTTAAGTTGACTAATACAATAACCATCCAATTAGGGCAGTGCAGAACTGAGGATGCGCTCTTTGACGTCCAAAACACCCAAGTGACTGTGGAATCAAAACAACTCTTTAATGAGGTAGGGCTAGGAGCACTGTAGTGACAGAACTGGAAGGGTAGCAAGTAATGCACTATTCCATTGCCAGCAGCAAATAGACAGACTCAGCGTAATGATTACAAGATAAAATACCTCAGTCTACACCAGGTCCTCAAGATAAGAGGAGTCTCCACTGTGCTCTAGCACAGCTCCCACTCGTGTTACCTCCCCATTAGAGCCAAGGAGCTGTGCCCAAAAGCATAACGCTCACATCACAACGCTCACATATGCTCTATCAATTAGGCTTTCCTCAACACCCCTTCCTGATCTGTTGGATCGTGGCAAATAATCTTCCATTGCAACAACTTTCTCAAAAATAAAACCCAGAGTTGTACATTTAAAAAAAAAAAAAAAAAAAAAAACGAAAACAAACATCATCTCCAGTGACTAGAAAAGCACATAGGCCTATATTGTGTGTGTATATAGGCCTGTTCAGTAACAAACTGTCCAAAGAGCTGTGGTGGAGGCATTCACACACCACTCCACACCAGACACATTGTCATTACAAGGCCATGAAAGGGAACAAGTGTTCTCTTGCCCACTCAATCTGCTCCTCTCACTGTCCTTCAGTAGGAGAGCAGCATTGTCAGACATGAGAGATGGAGGTGGCCGTCCCTGGCCACCTATGAACCTCTATTTCTCTTTTACTCTAAAGATGACACTGACATAGGCGTGAAGGGATCGCTTATTTGCACACTCATATGTTCTCATTTATTTTATTCTTCCCAATGAGGCAGGGGTGACGAGCAAACCAAATCGCCTGTAAAAACAAAGTTAATCGTAATTTTCGTGTTATGTTTTCAAAGGGCATAAGAGTCAAGACGTCAAGAGGGATCCTGTGTGGCCTTGATCCCCACTCATACTCCCACGGGTATGCATTTCCTTTTGATATTGACTGACCTTTTAGCCTACACCATATTGCCTTGAACAAAGTGTAAGGTTCTGCTGGATATAAAAAATAGTTTTTCTCCAGGGGCCTCAAGAGAGAATATCTGAACGGATTGTCAGGCAGTGTTGGACGTAGCTTGCCAGACTGGAGAGAGAGTAGGGGTCTGTACCGGCTGATGTCCTCCAATTCCAGATATGACTAGCTTTCAACCGGCTTAACTGATTGTCATGTATCAAATCTAGTTAATAGATTGTAACAGCCACTGGCACCATCCAGGCTGATACAGCTCAAACAAGACAAAGAGCCAGTGAACTGCACAGCTAGACTTGTGCTCATATTCCCATCAAATAGTGCTGGGCGGCATACCGGTTCACACCGTATACCGGTGTATATTTTCGTTATGATATGAATTTTTAATATACCGCCATACCGGTGTATTTGATTACACAACGTTTGGACCGCTGCGCCGCGCGACAGTGTTTCAGACAGGACTTTCTTCACACGCACACATGGTGCCAATGCGAGGCACAGTGAGGGTAAACACAAAACACCTTAAGTTTTTCCCCGGAAGTATGACCCTTAAGGCTTAATTTCTCCTTAGGTAGGGTGTTTATTTAAGGGTGTTGCACAGAATACCTTAAATTGTTTCTTTAGTTAAGAAAAAACGTTAAGGGTTAGGCTACTGCATTTAAAGGGATTTACCGTCACGAAAATTCTATTGAGATTGTTTAACAGCTGTAACTAGCTGGCTTGTAGGTGATGTTAGTTAGCAACCCACCGAACACAGTGAAGTTTAATGTTCTTATCGTTCATCTCACCTTAAGAATATTCGCTGAAATTGTCCAGGTAGCAAGTAAAGCATGTTATAGACATGCACTGAGCAATACTAGCTGGCTAGTTAATAATGATCCTGACTGTCATCAGTGAACCAAAACGAACTTTGTTAATGTTTTGCCTAGCGAACCGAACCAAAGCTCATGGCAGGCTAACAAGACATCCACATGAAGTTAACGTTAGCCTACCACTAACGTCATGTAAGCCACACAATAACAATAAGGCATGTTTCTGATAGGCCTATTTGACAGAGTAAGCATATTAGCAGAGAGGTTTTATTTTAAATTGTATAATTTTCAAAAAAGTATAATTATTGCAAGTTGCACTACTTTTTGTATTGGTTTTATACAAAATGTTTGTGAAATTTGCACAGTAAAAGTTCTGTATTTTGACTGCAATTGTCTTTGCATTCTGATTAGATTCTTCATTAGAATCATGAGTGGCTCTTTGTAAACAGCATCATTTTCTGGGGCCATGCAAAACTGCATTACCACTAGTCAGTGTGGAGTTATTCTACATCATGACAGTAAAATAGACCATCCTTACTCAATGTACTGCATCAATTCCTCTCCCAACTTGTAGAAAATGCTGTGAACATCTAATTATGCATGGAAAAAAAATTCCGTCATATACCGTGAAACCGTAAGAATTTTGAAAAATACCGTGATATACATTTTTGGTCATACCGCCCAGTACTACCATCGAAGGACAACACATATCCAATTTTACCTATATTTTATGATGGGCATTACCAGCAGATAACCGCTGTGCCAATTCTGACTGTGGCTGGATCGACTGCTCGACGCAGCGAGGTCTTTTACGAGTGTGAGCATTAGTAGCGAGATTTACACTGACAGGGCATCCCGCATCCGCAACCCCAGGATTTACTCACAAGAAAAAAAATCAGAGAGAAAATAAATAAATAAGACAAGGTCGCCTCGAATATGCATCAATGAAACCTATCTAAATGCGGTGCCATTTCGGTTTTGCCTGAGAGTAATAGCAAGCCCCGCAAGTCTCAGCACCTAAGCCTTTACACAGATCAGTTGACAGGGAACAGCAGGTAATCCTTATCACGCATGCTACCATTTATATCTAATGAGGTTGTGACCTTTTGAGGGAAACGAGCAATAGCAGGACTTATAGAGGTGACCTCCAATTGACCCTCCAAAACAGTCCACGCCTATGAGGTGGCCAGCAGAAGGTGAAATGTTCAATATATTTTTATTTATTTCTTTTTTTGGGGGGGGGGGGCTTTATGCCTTTAATTTTGACAGGGCATTGGAGAAGGTGACAGGAAGCGAGAGGGAGAGGGGCCGGACTCGAACCCGGATCCCTGTGAACATGTGGATCCGAATATGGTACGGCCGTTGTAACCAGTTGCACCACAGCGCCCCCCCCCCCCTCCCAGAAAGGTGGACAGTTCTGTGTGCCAGTCCAAGTCAACTTGCCTGAGTGAAGGTCATGAGGCGAGAAGCTACTTCAACACAAAAACAAAGGCTGACCCCACACAGTGCAGATATTTAATAGTTGACAGCAAATAGTGAAAATTACAGCCTTGCATTAGTGATGACATTCAAAAAAACATGCAACTAAAAATAAGATTTTCAGTTAACATTTTTTCCCCCACAAGACACAACGCTTTCCAGACACATCATCATAACAGCAGTGTACACCTGAATCACAACAGCACTATTTTTCAACACAGAAAACAAACTTGCCTTTTGGGAGAAAAAGGCAATGAAAGAGCCTCCAAACAGAAAGGGAGGTTTTTCATGAACAGCTTGCAGGCCCCCTACACACACCCCCCCCACACACAAACACCCTCCAGACGCTCATTGCCTTGGACGAGGCCTTCCCTCCCCAAGGTTTTGGAACATGCTGTGGCACACTTACGTCTTTTTCTGATCGATGTTGGAACATCGATGGCTGGCCGTAGTACATGCTTTCATCAGGGTAGTCACTTTCGACCCCCTCTACAAACTTCTTTCTTGTAGCACTAAACATGCTGTTTGTCACCTGCAGGGGGGAAAAAGGGAAGAGGTTTGTTTTTGTTTCTTTTTTTTTTCTTTTTTAACCGCGGCAAGAATCATTGATGCTCATTTTCAGTGGGGCACAACGACTCCTGCAAGCCTACGACGGGGCAGGGTGGGGTTGGAGGAGTTAACTACCATGGCCAAACTGAGCATCCAACAGGGATGCTGGCTTAACAGCCAGGGAAAGACAGAAAGAGAGGCTCTGGCTGGGCCCCATCGGCAAGCATAGCAGGGCTGAGACCAGAACAGCGTGCTGGTGACAGCACTCGTGGGGGACGAGGCTTATCTCCAAGGAACACATTGCCTCCTCGCGGGCTTCTCGACACAAAAAAACTTAACCCCACTCCTCCCGGTCCAGCTTCCTGCGCTTGATTTAGTAGACCAGCACCGGAGGACGGCAGGCCGTCCGCAGCCATTACAAGCACTAGAAGAGTCTAATGAGCTGCTTCTGTGTGCAGATAAAGAACAAGTCATAGAGGCAGCAACAACAACAACAAAACAGGCACACACATTCGCCTATACTGCAGCTCCTTGCTGTGCGTGCAAATTACTGTCAAAATAAAACAGATGCAAAAAAGCATGACTGCAAGATTTTCTTCCCCACCGTTTCATTTCACTTTAGGAATCAGGCATTATCTGTTATCCAGGCTGCCTGGCTGTAAAGAAAGGCAACGCTCTTTGTTTAGCCGACGTGCTGCACACATGACAACGGATGAGGATGGGGCTGTGGAGAAGCAAAAGAGACAAAGATGCTACCACTGACGTCTCAGAGAGCCTAATCACAAAATCGAATTCCATCATCATCATCACACTGCAATGCTTCTGGTCTACCTAGCTTGTGAAACTCGACACGTCGCCAAACCAAACCACCGCACGAGTTCACAAACTCTCTCTAAAATATTAACAAGGGCAAGCCCTGGTTCACCCTTTGTCTGGTCTATAGTTGCGGGAAGTGAGTGGATTCACTCTGAACCAGATCAAGGCTCCGTTTATTATTGGGGTGGAGTGTTACTTATGAAGCAGAGGCAAAGAGTTTAATTTTTAATCAGACTCGACCTTTGAAGGAGCATAAAGATGAAAAGGAAAGGCTTGCTGGCTAAGCATTAAATCTGGGGCAAGAGCTCCATGACACTGTAATCAAGAGCTTGTTGGGCTGAGCTGCGGGACTTGGGGTACGTGTGTGTGTGTGGGGGGGAATATAAAAATATAAAGACAGGGGATTTGTATTATGTTACAGTGGCGTTTTCATTTGCAGAGTTTGGCAGAGATGTCTGTGGGAAGCCCAACACTGTTTGTTCTTACGCATTTTACTTTTCCCCTCACATTTGTGGTGCACATTTGCATCTCCTTTAGTCTAAAGGCTTTAGATCAAGAATAGTTGGAAAATCTGCAGGATTGAACACCACAAATCACGACGCAATTCTACTTCAGACATGTGTCCCAAGCACATCATTATGCAAGGTGATTTGGGAGAAAAACATTGCCTATTTAAAACAGACAATTTTGGGACAATGTATCCTTAGTTACTGGAAGATAGGAAAAAGATCTGCATCAGCTTGAACACCCTAGGCTCTGGAGGACTGAGGGAGGCACAGTGCAAAGCATCAGAAGACCGTGAATGGAGAGACAGGGGAGCTTGTTGAGACGCTTGTGCTTTGTGTCCCCACAGCTTTGGCACAGGCCTCTGTGGCAGGGGAGCTTAAGAGCAATGCTAGCGCTAACAGCCAGGGACAGATGGCTATGTTTATTTATTTATATTCTCTGAGATGTCAGGGATATCTGGGGTGCAAGGGATTACCGAAACAAACAAAAACAGAAAATAAATGCTCCTCTTCACTGTGAGGTACAGCTTCACATAATCTCTTTTCAAGATAATATATCGATAATGACAATAGCTCCCATTCACAGTTTTTTTTGTTTGTTTGTAAGCTATTTGGTGTGTGGATTATCTCATTTTTTTTATACTCTTGTATTGGATCCTGTACCGCTCCAATTTTGGCCTGGGATGTGTGTGGCCTTAGCCAAAACTGCTTCTTCCAGGATCGTGATGCCTACAGCCCAGACAAGTGCTCATTCCTTTCAGATTACTGTGCACATCTGGCTGTGCATAAAGAGGAGATGGATCACTCATCAAACACAGTACTGATTTTTTTTCTTACATGGGTGAAAGATGGGGAGAGAAATTACATGAGACAAGCCCAACATGCTGCAAATGAGGCGAGTCATGTTGACTGAGGCAGGTGTCGTGGTGTTGTATTTGACTTTTAAGAAAAAAAAAGAAACATGTGATGCATCACTATTGTAACTAATCAATAGCTCATGGATGAAACATATATGCTAATAGTTTAAAGTTAATAAACAAATACACTAAAAGGAATCATTTACAGATTAAGGCAGAAATTAAGGCCTCACTCAGCCTCTCGGAAGGGTAACATATTAAATCACGGGCTAGTTATCAATGTAAGCTCATACGGTCTAGTGGTTTTATCAAGAAATACGCAATCCCTTCCTCTGTTCTCTTGTGACCAAGCACACTTAACAAACACATCCAGGGCATCAGAGACACACCAGTTGCAGGAGGCTCAAGTGTGGGAGAGGACACTGGAACTCATTAGATTCATGTGTCTAAGATGGACACTTCCTGAAGTACACACAGCCATGGTAATCAGACTCCTACAGAACTGCTAGGCGACTGAAGTGAGGCACCATGAAGTTGCACTGAACAGCAAGCTTAATTGATTCAGAAATCTGTCTGAATGAAATTAAATTAAGTAACCTTTGGTTGCTTTATTTTGTAAACAAGGATTAGGCTTCTTACCAGTACAGCAAAGACAATCATATCTACACTTCAGACTGCATTTTGTTGGTGATGGTGTGTGTGTGTGTGTGTGTGTGTGTGTCCGAACGCGACCATGTGAGGCAGCTGTGGGTCTTTGATTGTACTGGCACAGATGTAACATCTGTGGCGGCAAAGCAAAATGGCAATTAAAGTCTTGTGATCTTTGAAGGTTGGACTCCGAAGTAAAACAGATGCAGTTCAATAAAGGGGCCCATGGAAGCAGTGTCAAACAGCCCGCGAGAGCTTTCAGGAAATATGATGCGAGTTCCACAGAGTCCTATTCTTAAAATATGAATACCAAATCTCACTTAGTAAGTCAGATTAAACCAGTGTGGTACCATCCCCCAGCAACAGCACTGCCAGCTTGTTCTAACTTCATGGCACGCTGACGGAGCCTTGTTCTCATATTACAATACCAACATCTCCATGAAATATGCTGTTACATGTTACATAAAACAAGGACTGTTTCTTATTATATAATGGTGATGAAAGGCAAGTCTTTTGGAGACAAAGTAAAAACGCATCAACTGCTTTAGGTTTGCAAAGCAAAAACAGGCCTTCAGGCCATCACCGTCATCATACACAACCCAACTGACTAATCAGACCTAGTTGAAGCTGGAATCACAACTTGTGCAGATTTGCCAGGCCTACTGTTATGAGACTCATAAGCAGCTGTTTCTTAAAAAGTTCAAACATCAAATTCTAGAGCATGCTGCTTTCTGTATTTCGGTGAGCACTGAACTCTCTCTGTATAATTGATCCTGTTCAAACTGACCTCACGGTTACATAATCACATCATCTCTGTAAAAGCCAACTGCACCTCCTTCTCAGTGGGTGGAAGACAAGGCCTCTGCTGCTGAAATGGCACAGGAGTTGGTACAGACTCTACCTCACACAGATCCCCATCAGTAAACCATCAGCCACGAGAATTCTGCTGAAGTCCTTGGCTGAGAAGTGATTGGCTGTGCTTGGACTTCCTTGCTGAAGTTCTTGGCTGATTGTGTGCTCAGCATGTGTCAGATATGAAAATGTACCTCTTGTGGGGTGGTATTCAATAGGAACAGTAGGAGTGACACCTAGTTTCGTTCCTAATTTTAAAAGCCAAGTGTCAGGATCTACACTACTTCTACCAGTGTGGTTCGTTGTCTTGTGGGGTGGGATCTGGTTCTATAAATGAACGGTAGGTGTGGCTGTGTGGCATCCAGTTTTCAAAAGCCAAGTGTCTTGCTGACGCGTTACTTTACATCTCATCCCTGGGTTCTCTTTTATAATATGGCAAAAATTACGAATATTCTCCTGGAATTGGACAGTAAAACAGTTTTCATAGCAGAACCCCCACAATAGCTTGCCGTGTAATTGCTCAAGCTTTTTTCAATAAGTAGAAAACACACACACAGTGATGGGAAGATTACTGACAATCACACCCACAAGTACAACCAAAACAAAAAACAGACCAACAACACTCTATACATTATCCACTGTTCCTCACCGCAGACTGGGGGTTAATAGGGAGGGCCTTTCTTCAGCCAATGGCAGCCCAGTAAATGAGAGCAGCCACCAGCCATTGGCAGCCGAAGACAAATAAAGGCGAGAGGGGGGTGGGAGGAGCAGACAATGTTGCCATCTGTGCAGCAGATCTGCAGACAACATCATCTCCTTCCCACACACACACACACACACACAATACGCCCAGTAGTGTGCCCTATGCTACAGCTGTGATGCAATGACAGCAAGGCATTAGGTCAGAGTGAAACAAAGCTGCTGGCAGCTGTGGGAGGATAGACTACGTTCACATCCATTGTGGGCTGTGAAACAGAACTGCCAAAATGCATTAGCAATAATCAGATACATTCATCTTTTTATCTTTCTGATTAAGCCAACAATATACGGGTGAGTGAGGTTAGAAGTTGAGAGGTTAGAAGTAGACAGTTAAGGTTACGTCTGTAAGCCCAGAAATCTCATCGGACAACAATTCAGCACTCAAGCACTGAAAACAGCGCCCGTCTTTATTCACTTATCTGATAGGCCTGCCACACGGTGGACCGCTCTGAGGCCTTGGCCACAATGGGTGAGCCTACACACGGTCTCCCAGCTTGCTGAAATTCCACCTCCACACACATCACACAAAACCCACTCGTCCTTTCAGGAACACTGCACACTCAACACGGAAGGGACGCAGTCCCCAGACGCCATTGTCAGCCACAAGAACTCGGTGTTCTCTACCTAACCTGAATCTAACCTCCCCTTAATGCAAAATGGTGATTTCATAACTAGGGGATAAGGCATAGGAGACATTTATCCTTCTTAATATGAGTCACCTTTTACTTCCCTAGGTCCAACATCATCTTCCTTCTAAAAAGTGGTGGGCTATAGAGAGTAGAAGCTAGGGCTGGGTGGCATAATTTGACAAAGTCCTGGGTGGGGAGCGTGATCCATAAGTGTGTGTGTGTGTGTGTGCGCATCTATTAACAACTGCACAATTATTCAAACTCTAAAAGCCTCCTCAGTCTAGTGGTGCAAGTAGAGGTTATGGAAAAGTACTTTAACAACCATTTTATTTTCGAGGTCACTGCCAGAAAGTCAGTCAGAGGGCGAGTCATTTCTGGTACGATAATTCACCTGGGAACATTATTCTGTAAAGATGACAATTTAAAAAATACGCACTCTAACCACATTAGATATTCAAAATATCATAAAGAGGTTAAGTTTAAGCATGGATTCTTTCTCTACTTCCAAGGCAAACAGTTTAACCTTCTAAAGACCAGTTGCAGAACTGGTCCCAACTTCAAGGCCAGAGCTCCAAAGTATTTAGCGAGAGTGAATATCTGCATTGTAAAGGCAACTTCACGGACACGTGCTGCCGGAAACATGGCCCTACACTTAACCTGCTCTTCATTAAAAACGTAAACAGATGCAAATGTATTCATGGCCCCACTCGCGCATATAATACCCACTCAACATCAGCTGTGCAGCTCTGTCCTGCGGATGAGTAAGGACCTGGCAGGCCCAGGAGCCATGGAGGTGGGCACGCTGCCAACAAAATGCTTGCCCTCCATCCACATACACAGACGGGTCTGTGACAGAGACATGGGTGTGTGTTCAAAGTGGGTGTGTGTGAAGGCTGCCAGGAGGTGAGACAGATACAAAACACACACAACCCTAATTTCCTCCAGCTACTGCACTCTATGCCCCGTCTTCTGTGAGACCAGATGTGCTGTGCCCCGATTGGCCCAGATGTTGAGCTTGGTGGGTGGGATGGAGGGTGGAGGGAATGAGGGCTGAAAGGCAAACGATGACCCAAATCTCAAAATCTGGCCAAAGAGAAGAGACTCTTCCCCTGGGCATGATGAAGCCTACCCGATAAAGGAGAGATGGAGGGGGAGAGAGAGAGAGAGAGAGAGAGAGAGAGAGAGGGAGGAAGAGAGAAACAGAGGGTGAGAGATTGAAGAGATGAGATAAGAGAATGTAAGACAGAAAGGATGATTAATAGTAGGGCGGAACAGAGAGATGTAGCAAGAGTGAGTGAGAGAAAGAGAGAAAGAGGGAGTGAGTGTGAGAGAGAGGGAGGAAGGAAGAGAGCAAGAGGGTGAGAGATTGAAAGAGAGAATGTAACACAGAAGATAGATGAATAGTAGGGCGGAACAGAGAGATATAGCAATAGTGAGGGAGAGAGGGAGAGAGGGAGAGAGAGGGAGAGGGAGAGAGAGAGAGAGAGAGGGAGGGAGAGGGAGAGGGAGGGAGGGGGAGAGGGAGAGAGAGGGAGAGAGAGAGAGGGAGGGAGGGAGAGAGAGGGAGAGGGAGAGGGAGAGAGAGGGGGAGAGGGAGAGAGAGGGAGAGGGAGAGGCTCATCTCACACTACATGCCTTTTCTCGCCTTTTCAGGCACACTAGCTTCTCCTCCTGCTGCTCCTCTGAATCTAACAATGACCAGCTGGCTGCAAAAGAGCCTCCACACACAGATGATCTTGTTCCCTCAGTGCCGCTTCAGTACCCCAAAGTCAGTGGGGGTGTGGTGGACATGGACACACCACAGGGCGTGTTAGGGCCTGAAACCCAACAGGCCTGGCATATGGGCAGCCGTGGCCTACTGGTTAGCACTTCGGACCTGTAACCGGAGGGTTGCCGGTTCGAACCCCGACCAGTAGGCACGGCTGAAGTGCCCTTGAGCAAGGCACCTAACCCCTCACTGCTCCCCGAGCGCCGCTGTTGATGCAGGCAGCTCACTGCGCCGGGATTAGTGTGTGCTTCACCTCACTGTGTGCTGTGTGTTTTTCACTAATTCACGGATTGGGATAAATGCAGAGACCAAATTTCCCTCACGGGATCAAAAGAGTATATATACTTATACTTGAATATGGGCTAATGACCACCACCTGACCAACTAACCAATTGTATTCCTCCCCCAAATCAGGTTGCAGTGACAAAACCCAAACTGATTTGCAGGATGGGCATATTTCACATTAGGAAAAGCAGGACACAGCACAGTGCTATTTCTTTGCCTGGTGGTGAAGAACTGTGTCAGCGCAACACATAGCAATGAGAAGCAGAGGACTCCTCTCCCTCCGGCACAGATGATGAAAGCTGGACCGCTTCGCCGGAACATGAATCAGCGGCGACACGTGGAGCTTTCCCCTGATTAAGAGCCAGGGCTCAAGATACCAAACCCACTCTCCATCTCTCCCTCTCTCCAAGTCGACCACTGTTTGGCACTGTACCAAGGAGCAGCAGAGCCTGGTGAAATGAATATGGCTCTACTGTAATGATCCACATAGCCTTCTTAGTCTCGGGGATTCACACAGGTTAGCAGAAGAGATTGAAAGATATAGGAGTTTTTGGAAGGTAAGCTAAAATCACTTGGTCAAGGCTTTTGTTTTCTGATAAGAGAATTAAGGGCCCTGTCAAACAAGTTGCGTGACGAGTCGAGCAAAATCAAAACTGTCCACGGAACTCTATATGACCAGTGTGTGTGCATATGAACAAAATAAATGTCAGTCCTTAGCGTTAAGTGTCATATTCTCAGTGCTTACACTGAGTGCAGAGTAAAACTTCCAGACGGGTCCAATCATGAATCCATTATGGTGGTCAAAAGATCATGTTAAATTACATTAAATTACAAGGCCGACAAACTCCATTTCAGCTAACCTGACATTTCTAAAGAAATTAGAGACAATGGTTATAACCTTACATGGCCTATGTAAGTGCTGACTGCCCTCAGTTCTGTGCAGAGCTATGGCACTTCCATCAGAACAGAAATGATCTATGATCAGAGAATAACAAGAAACCAAGATAATGGTTGACACATTTCTTGGCACTGCCGAATTCTCTAAATAGGAAATACCCCAAACACTGAAACACAGTGTGGTGAAGCCTAAATCTCATTGCCATGGCAGAGGTTGGTCTAGCCTGCTTCTGTTCTCCTCTCTGGACAACACAAATTCTTTATTGTTATACAGCTCTTGGCAGCAGTGGAAGTTTAAAACACTGGTCTCAAACAGCCACATCTGATAGACTAATTCCTATTTCAAGGGTCATAGCAAACTTTCCACAGTGGAAGTTTTTTTTTTCTCTCCAGATAGTTCTCACACTAAATGTTATGAACTACAATATTCCAGAAAGGATCTTTACTTCTCCATCTCCCTTCTCCTTACCATTCCACTGCAATGCCAATCAACCACTTGGCTTTGGAAGGCTGCCAAGTTCCAAAACCGGAGAGTGCGCTTCCCCTTGTGTTCCTGCCCTGAATGCCCAGCACAGCGACCACTGAAGCACGCTGTCTGTCATGCAGTGACGTCAATCTCTTTTGACAGGAGAAAGTCCCAGGTGACAGGTTTATATTTCTCTACCTTCTTGGAAGATACTCATTAATTTCTGTACACCCGAGTAGGCCTATATTTTCATTCGCTGTCAAATTCTCGTCCAATATTAATGGCTGCTTCAGTGCATAGAAGTGTGCAAAAGGGAAAAATCTGATGTATCTGCAAGCCCTCCTCATCCTAGCAGGACAATGATACAACATGGATAGATACATTCAATCCAACATATGGTTTGAGATCACAGACACTTAATTATTTAGCAGGCCTGTTGTCGCTGGAGACTAGCTCCTCAGATGGGAAAGAGGGCAGTCAGAGGGATTCTCTAGACAGTTCACATACAAGCCAAAATCCCTCGACAGTGAAGGACCCGTTCAACAGAATCTCAGGACAATGTGACACTGCTCTTGCCTAGTAACTTGAGTGGCAAATGTAGGTTAAACCTCAAGATTTTGCCTTCAAAGGAGGGTGCTCCGAATATAAGTGAATAGTGATCGATTTGATGAATGCATGGTCAAGTCTGCAAAATGGGCCTATAATATTTCCATACAATTAAAAATGGTCTTTCACTGAGAACTAAGCTGTGCTGGATTGCCTTCACCCCATCAATAAACGGGATCCCTTAGTCACTGTGCCGGAAGTGAACAATACTTCACATCCGCTGGACTTGGTCCAATGCTTGAAGGCTGTTCTGGCAGACCTAAAGACTGGGTCAGAGCAGACACGTGCAGTGTCGGGAAGGCGAGGTTTTAGCAAACAATGGGCTGCTCTTGACTGCAGAGCACTGACCAGTCAATGTTTCATCCCAATTGGAATTGAAACACAGTTTTTCCTCTATTGCAACTTGTCTGGACATGGCTTTGGGCATGGAGGGTTCTAATAAATTACACTCTAGAGCTGAACCAGAAAAACGTCAAAGGAGAGACTAAATTTAGCCAGTGATAGAAAGAAAGAAATAAACATTGCTACTCTGACCACTTCACATAGAGGGCCACTGGATTTACAATGGGAGACTGAAGTGCCACACTCGAACACCAACAACGTTCAAGAGGCTGAAAAAATTTAGGCTATCACCTCCTTGGCTATGAGGACAAAGACCATTAGGAACTTGGTCGAACAGGGCAAGTTGAAACAATGAGGCATCCCCAGGGGGAATAACTGGTTTGAGGGTAGGCTTACTCTCCACTGATGCAGAGCAGCATCGCAAATGACATTTCACAATCACAATACACCATAGGCGGAGTGAAGTCAGTGGCCGGTGAATGTTTACATGTGCACTACGCAAAATACTGGACATAAGTAAACAAGTCCACCTCATGTGAAAATGCCTCAGTTCACACCCTCAAGAACATTTATAAAGGGTAGATGGGGACAAGCGTTTATATTCATACGAGGCAGGACAAACAGGTCAACTGTATTCATTCAATGGGCATGACACTGGGAAGCTGTCTAGACTCCACAAACATGGGGGTGGGCAGGGGGAATTGAAAATGCCATAGTTTGAGGATTATAATGCAGGCGTCCTAGATGCTGTTATTTCAGTTGAGAGAAAAGTACTTCAAAGTGCATTGCACAAAACTGTAGCCTACAACATCTGCTTGATAAACCTGTAACAAACACTGGTTGCATTGACTCTTCTTGCATTTGACTGTGAAGTCACAAATCACCATATTAAGCCAAGTGAGCACAAGGCATTGCTTTCAGTGGTCCTATGGATGTAGCTTTAGGTTGCTTAAAATTAACAGTCTTAAACAAGGTGCTTTCTGCCATCGTAATCCCAGACGTCAACACTAAATTAAGTGGAAAAGATGATACACAAATTTCTTTCTTTTCAGACTTTTTCACACGAGCACTTTAAGGAGCAGACATATTGTCAGGTAGGCCTTCTACCTGAAATAGGTGTTTGCAATGAATTTCTCCTAATCTAGCTAAGTAAGAGAAAACACTGTTAAATGTTGTCTTTCAAAATGCATACAAACATGAACACTTTTCCTAGATGTCATCTCTCTGGGAGGCCTTCACATTCAGATAACCGAATGAAGGCCAGCTAAGATTTCCATCTCCCAGGGCCAAGAACAAAACAACCTTGTGCAACCCTGTGTCTCATCCTTACCAAAAGCCCACAGTGGAGGGCTCCCAGTGGGGTCGGCCTAATACAAGCCTTGCCCAGCTAACGCTTTGTTGGTTACAAAAAGTACCTCAGCAGGGAGAGCCAACAAATCCAATCCCTCTCAAACGAGCTTGAAATAGAAATGGTGTTCATACAGACTTAATGATCGATTGATTCCAACCCCCTACGCAGAGCAACCTCAGGTGGATGGAACGCGATGTGGGGAGCTGTGTGATCGTACTGATGAGGATACTTTGAGAGAGGACACACGCGTACACGCACACACACACGTGGGTAATTGACTTCAAATTGAAAGTGACTTCTGGAACATTTTGCATTTCCTTTACATAATATTGGAACAGGCTAACAGGCTAAGGCTCAATTGTGACTCTTCACTCATGACTAAATTTTCAGAATAAAAACTTTGCTGAACGAGGTAGGCTATGCTGAGCCTACAAAGAAGTCAGGTTAACAAGTATTCCAGGGATGGCGGGATGGCAGTGTGCCCCCCCCCCCCCCAATCATATTTTATTAGTTGTGTAAATATTGCCGTGTTTATTGCTGCTGAAATTCTGCCCTGCATGGCAATGCTGGAAGAGAGAAAACTCATCTTAAGGCACCTGAGGGCTTTCCCTTAACACAGTGACAGAAAATCTTTCCACACCTTTGGCCATCGTGCATTATTAGTCTGCCTTGATCAGGAAGGGACGTATAACATCCATTAGCTGATGGGTATATCTGGATGCATCAACAAAAACAATTAAACGTGTGTGTGTGTGTGTGTGTGTGTGTGGGTGGGTGAGCGAGAACCAGAAAAGTCCATTAATACACCAGTCACCATTTACTGATGTTTTGACCTGCACAGAGAGAATGAAACAAACTAAAATTTACCAAAAAACAACATGGGCTGTCCCTGACAAGAAAAAACAAGCAGCATATATTCCACACTGTGTTCAGGCTCTGTAATCTCCCAGCTCCATATACCCAGCAAAACCACCACTGAATTCAGGACTTAATAGTCTCTAAAATGAAACTTGGGCATGAAATTTAGGACATCTTTCAGTTAGGGGTATGTGACAGTGGGCAGTGAAAGGATGGGGTGCTGAGGATATTTTCCTGGCTCCGAGCAATCAATCTTTTCACAGAGCAATCCACAGAGACAGAGAGACAGAGAGAGAGAGAGAGAGAGAGAGAGAGAGAGAGAGAGGAGGAATTCTTCCTTTCTTAAATCACCAGCGAGAATCCCTTGGGGACAAACGGATGCTGATGCTCGTCTAAATGATGTCAGAAGTGATATAACGAACATACAGGGACAAGACGGATGAGAAGCATGGGGTCTCTGGGAAGCTGGCAAACATCTCTTCCACTTATTACATGGTGCCCTCCTCGCTTGGACAAAAGAGCCGCAATTCATCTGCTCTGCTGTGGGAAAGTCTTTAGTCACAGCTGCAGCTGATTTGGATATTTAATAAATTAGGAGGGTAGAAGTGGATAGGTTGCATGCCAACAGTATGCAGAGAAAGTGAGTGCAAGTGCGTGTGTGTGTGTGAGTGAGTGAGTGAGTGAGAGAGAGAGAGAGAGAGAATGAAGAAGACCAGCAAGGAGACTGATCACAGATTTCTGTGAATACTCCTTAACCAATTTAGAATGTAAAAACAAAGCTGTGGCAAAACACATCATCAGTGCTCTGATGCATGTAACTTCTAAGACTGCCTGGTTTGCTGCAGTCACACTGTAAGCCTTCCAGGGAAAAATCGCTTTTCATCGTTACATTCAGATGGGATTCCCTACCTGGCATTCACCTTGATTTTTCACTGTACTGTTTTTAGATCAAAGCCAGCAGTGTGTCCCTCATACTCCCACTAGCCTAATATAAAAAGTAAAACAGCCCCCTTTGAAACTGACAGTACATGGGTAATGGCAACTATGCATAACAGACAAAGACATGTTGTAGACTAGTCTTGGCACAGTTGATTGCACACAATCTATAAAAAAAATATTTGTTCATCATGCAGAAATATAGCTTTGGTGAGAAAGAAAAGCCGAGATAAATGCACTGCCCACAGTTCTCACTAGTCTCACATAGTTCTCTCCTTAAAATTTGGTTCAGGTTTGGCAGTGAAAGCTAATGTAAATATTATGTCCAATAGAGAGAAGGCTTACACAGGGCAAATTTCGAGGTAAAGATGGCATACTTCAGTTGTCATTCCTCAACTGTAACAAATTCCTCAAACACAGCATCAGTTGACTAATCTCAATACCAAGGAACAAGTAGGAAGCCGAATGCCTACTGCCAAACTCAATGAAATAGTCTTACTATCTACTGCTAAATAGGCTATCAGTCGAGGCCACAGAGGTATGACTTGGGAGAACAAGTACAATAGGTACATAATTATAAGAAACTAACTATTATTACGTTAGCTTACTCCCACTATCACATATGATTAAAACCGTTATCTTACCGTACTATGTTAAAACGTTAGTTTCTCTTGTTCTTACAAACTTCCGTGAATTACAACCCCACTGCCACAAGTACAACCAACAGAGCTGCCTCATAAACGTTTAAAAACCGGGGTCTCTTCACCATCTGTAACATTACTTTAAATAGTGGTGACGTGGTTATTGGCAAGTCGGAGATAACGTTACTGTATTTAACATTATATTGAATCATGTAAATGCTAAATCAGCAAAAAATGAATTAGCGTAACGTTACCTAAAGCTACCGATCTAACGTGTCCCAGGTGGGTTACCACCAAGCAATTCACAAGGCTATTACCTGATGTAATGAGCCCGCTGACTAAGTCAACCACTGCATCAATCAACACATGTCCACCTAAACTGTTTTCAGTAATGAAGCAAAAACGTTTACCAAAAAGCTAACCTTATCAACAGTTAACGTTTGTCAGATAGCCATTCAGCCCTAACGTTAACGTTAGTCTGCCAGATGAGTAGCTAGCGTTAGCACACAGCGATATCTCCCCCCTGTAAGGTTAGCCAGAAACTCTGTAGGTTGTTTGTTAGCTATATGTGACCAACCACGTACAGACCAGGATTTACCAAATGTTAGATTTCAATAAGTTGCATTAGGGATGGCTACAATAAAGTAACTTAACAGCCTAGTTATGCAGAGTGGCTGACTGCAACCCCGTGCCAGTGACAATCTGGTAACGTTATAGCCACAAATCATACTACAATGTTTCAATGGACACACATTCAAAAGCCAAAAGTGTAACATTATATCATTTCTACATGCTGTTGTCTACGTTAAGTGGCAAACCATAGCTTTCTTGCAATACACTGAGCTAGGAAAACGGATATTACCTGGCTGGACGGGCTGGAGTTAGCTAGGTCTCGTTAAAATGACAATTATTTGGCTAACGACCTAGCGATCAAAACGTTAACATTATTTGGCTGTTGCAGCTAAAATTGAACACAGAGTTGGCACTTCTGCAAATTTCAGTAAACATTAAACTTGATTACACACAGATAAACAGTCGAATTACGTTGGGTTCATTGCATTCTTCAAAATGCATAACGATATACCAATCAATCAATTTGAGTAAGATTTTGATTAGGAACTTCATGGCTTCATAATCAACATAATAAGCAATAGCTAACATAGCACTTGCAATGGTGAGGGACCAGGTTGGATGGCTAGACGGCTAAGTAGCCACGACCAGTAAAGCTAATCTTACCTACCAAAGGCCCTGGTGGGTTTCTGTTCCCAAATCTTAGCATGATAGCCTAGCTTACTATTTCGCTCCCTTTTTTTAAATCTAAGCTAGCGAGGTAGCTTTAACAGCTTGACTACAACGAAGCCCTGCTATCGTTAGCCGCTGTATTGGGCCTGTTATGGCTCCGTCCAAGGTCCTCGGTCCCTCTCGAATTATACAGCCGAGACAAAAACTACAAGCGATAAACCTACCGATCGGTTGTGGCCCACCGACCGGACAAAATAACACAAAATTTACATCATTAAGTACCGAAATATTTCGGGTTCTCCGTGCATCTATATCCTTATTGACTAAAATGGATACTGTTGCGGAAAAAATCGGAGAAAAAAAACTCACCGCATTAATTTCTCTTCTTCTCGTAGATCCAAGATGGCTGTGTGTATTCCACAACTGAGGATGCTGGGTGAATGGCCTTTACCCTCTGACCTCACCTCGACCTCCAAAGCAATTTCTCAGGCGCAACTTTTGCATTTGCCAACCAGTATAAAATCGTTTAGATAGCAATACTGATATTAATAATTATAATAGTAACAACAATGATTATTTAGCCTACAATAATTATAGTCTAACAACAACAATAATGTCATCATCTGCAGCAGCAATAGGCCTACTAGGCTACTATAATAAAACATAAACATTAGTAGTGGTAGGACCTAGTAATAGTAGTAGGCTAGTAATATTAGTAGTAGTAGTAGTATTGTAATTCACTATTAGCTGGCTTACCTGCTTGTGTAATAAGATCATTACAACTGATTAGGACATATGTAGTCCTCTCCTAGTTACTCTCCATTGGCTCCCTATAGTAACCAGAATTACATTTAAATCTCTCACTTTGGCCTATGGTCGCTTACTGGATCTGCTCCTTGTTATTTTAATAATTCAGTAATCAAGACGTACATCCCCAACCACCCACTGCAGTCTTCTGATGAGCGTCTGTTGTGTCAATCAGTCATAAACGCTAGATCTAATAAGACTCTTTTCCTCAGTGGTTCCATGTTGGTGGAATGAGTTGCCCAGTGCTCTTCGTTTCTGTGATAGTTTTGGGTCGTTTAAGAGGGGTCTAAAGGCATATCTGTTCAACATGCACTTAGTTCTTTAAGTGCATCTTATGCGTTATGGTTTGTATAATATTGTTTTATTTCCATTAGGCTGTTGATTAATTTGACATTATTGTTTATTATTGATATTCTCCTTAATGTAGTCTTACCATGTTATTGTTTTTATATTATTGATTGAATGGACTTTATTGTTTATTATTACTTTTTTCCCTCATTTTCATTGTTTATTTCATTAGGCTATTGATTGAATTGATATTATTGTTTATTAGTGCTATTCTCCTTATTATAGTCTGACCAACAATTTAATCTGTTCCCTGTTAAATTTAAATATTATATTGTTTTGTATTTGTATGTCGCTTTGGACAAAAGCGTCTGCCAAATCCCATAACCATAACCACAGTAGTAGTAATAGTAGTATTGTTGTTGTTGTTGTTAGCCTATTATTATATTGTAACACTGTGGACAAGCTCAGGGATAGAGATGGGGGCTAGAGGTGAAGTTTCTGTTGCTGTAGGTTTTATTTGCCTATTCATCTTACAGCCTAGGCACCAGGCAGCAGAAGATGTCCACCCAAGTAATTGACCATCCCTCACCCCAATCATAAACCCATCACAAATGGTTGGCACTATCTTTGACACTGGATGGAGCAGGAGACACACAAACACTTGTGTATGCATGCACACACACGCACAAATAGGGGGGAAAAGGGGGAACACGGGACATGCAGTCCAACAGGGGGTAAATGCCCTTGGCGCTATTCTATTTTAAAATCCCAGCTCAGTTATATTAGATAGATATGTTTTTAGTTTGTTTTCCTCTCACATAATGGCTGGCAGTGAATTATATGGCTGTTGACAGGAAATTTGAATAAAATTGTTAAGGCCTTCCTGTAGGCGTATACAAACCAAAAGAGTATATATACTTAAACCAGTGAACCAGACCTTCCTAAATGGCACCTCACTCAGTGTACTCCTGATTATAACCTAATTATAAAACATGTCAAACCATATAATTTTCAGAATAAGAAATAGTAATGGTAGATTGTCAATTTCAATGAGTCTTTGTTGAAGAGGATAAACTTGACGCTTTGTAAAGTTCCATGTCACAGTTGAGCATAGTGTAAATGATGGGCTCATCTTCTGTGCATATGATAGACGTTCCTGCTTCACCTACTCTCAGTGTTAGGTTTCAAGTATGACGCTTTTTTCTCTAAAGCTTTTCAAACAATAGACTTGTATTCTCCCTTGCTATGGGCCTCCCATTGGACTCAGTCGGACAGCATATTGTGGGATAAAACCCTTGACTGACCCTCAAGAATTCACTGTAAGGTGACGCTATTAAATGTGTAAATAATGCATGCTGTGTGAACAGGAGATTTCAACGAAACATAACCGTGATAAGTACCTGTCCGGCTCATCACCTGGAACAGTGTCAGCTCAGTAGTTACGAGCGCTGTCGAGTTAGTGAACCAGAGATGATTTGATGACTTCTTTTGCTGGGACTCGCTGCGGAAACCTTTATTTATTCATATGCTTTCTGCTCATACGGACAGCTGGAGGCCTTGAAGTTTCAGTTCCCAGTGGGGGGAGGCCTGTAGTTGGCTAGAAAGCTCCATCTGTGAAATCTCGATGATTATGACACTGTAGCTGCAAATGGTGCATTACTGTAAATAGCACTTTTTAAATGGTGCACAAACTGATGAGGCATCTTAGTTCTAAATGCACACACTTATTGATTTGCTGTTTGTGTGGATAGAGGATTACAAAGAAGTGTGTTACTAACAGATATATTAATCTGAGCAAAACCCTTTATAGAGCAATCACTTGTATTTCATTCACCACTTAAACAGAAAAAAAATCAGCAGACAAAAATGTTGTCCATTTCAAAGTGTTAGTAAAGCCATGACATCTTTCCATCATCGCTATTTGTATATGAACAGAAATATACAAAAAACTCAAAACCACAATTTCTATATTTGTCCATACTCTATGCCATCCCGTTTACTTCCTCCATTTCTTCCTCTTCATCTTGCTGTTTTTGTGAGCGAGTGACTTGATGGGAAGACAGTAGATGTGCATAGGAATGTTTTTGTAGTAGCTGTTGACCCATGGCCTGTCAGAGGAGGCAACACACAGTGAGGCATTGCACAACTCACCTGCAGTCTGATGACATTTTCTGAACCATTTCCAAGAATTGGATAGTATCTCTATATAGATTCATGGCGTTTCAAAGTTTGGATTCTTATTATCAATGAGACTGAGGAAAAACTGGTTCTATTTTTGTCCTATTTAGAATAACATGTGAATTAAAAATACAATCCCCACAATCCCTCACATTCTCTCTTCCTCTCTCTCTTTTTTCTAACCCCATTCAAGCTTATAGGATTGACACATACTTTGCCGTTCTCTGGTTGAGGCTGAGGAAACAGAGGTTCTTCCACCGCAGGCGGTTCTCCTCCTGCCGGACCTGATTGAGAGCCCTCTGCTTTTCCTCTTCCCGCTGTAGGCTCTCTCGTAGTTCCTGTTCAATGCGTGCCAACTAGAAGAACCACAAAACACCAATTACAAACATGATCAACATACGTAACATAAGGTTATTTTAGAAAATGTTCACATTTTGTACAAAAATATGTGTTCTAAAGCCACACTCATTCTCATCTTCATTATATGGTCACACATCACAACTCCATCGTTACAAATCATACAATAACAACGTGGTAACAATTCGTACGATCCAATCGTTAAAATAATATTATCCTAGCCTGGCGGGCCATTCTATATCATTGAAATATATAGTCTGGAAACGAACCATTCACCTCGCTTAATCCAAGGGGCAGGCGGAGAATTGTCTTTCAAACTGCCTAGGCATGCAATAGGCCAGCACTACGACCATATCCGTATCCGGTCGGCAAAACGGCAAATACATCCTTCTTCGAAAGGAATGACTTAAGTGCATTGTGTTGCTCAACTTTCAAAGAAAAGCACAAGTCAAACTCCTCCAAAGTTGACGCCAATGCCGATTCAAACAACCGCTCTTCGTTCGCCATAGCCACCTTCCTTGTTGTTCACCGTCGCAGGACTGTCGTTATCCTGTTAAGCCCGCCTTAAGACTCTCTAACAAAATAGAGCGCTGTGATTGGATGACGTCCACGGCGTCAGCCAATAGAAATCCCTATGGTTTGATACTAGACGTACAGGCTGAGCAAATTAAGTTGCCGCCGCTAGGGTGCGTCTAGATTTCTAGGCTAATATTATCCTCTTCTAGGCTATCCTCTTCAAAGATGCATTGTTATAATACAGTTTATAACAAGTTTATCACTATCATATAGACATTATAAAGTATAATAGTATGCATACTAATGAGAATAATGACCTGTAATTTTAATAGATTTTTCTAGAAAACAAATTACTAGTTGACGTTGGCATTGGCCATTATTAAAGCTAAACTGTATACCCTGAATACACAGAAGCATCCAGAACCCTTTCTGATTACAGGCCTTTAGCATGCTGTGTTACAACATGTTGTAATACACCCAGTCTTATAAAAAACATTTAGGGTCCAGGGATAGGGTCCAGTACAGGCCTCTATGAGCTGGCATGCAACTCATGAAAGAGACAGTGCATAAGGGTGTCTGCCCAGTGCCCACACAAAAAGCACATCTGTTCTGGCCTCTGACAACCTATCCCTGCCCCCAGATGACTAATTTCTCACTAGACAGCAGTCCACACCCTTTTATAAAGTGTCTTAATGGGATACTGGCAACCACTGAGCCCCCAGTCCCATATCCGATATCAGTCCAACTGTGGAGGACCAATGGAACAATCTCAATAATGCCAGCCATAGAGATGGCAGAATGGTCATTAAGTTATGACTATTTCAGAAAGGACTTGTGATGTAACTGTCTTTTTTCTTCCGGAACACACTCTGTGTGACAAATCATCATGAGAGAAATGTTACTTTTGCTGCAGCAGCCGCCATCTAATACCAACTTCTTTCATGATGTTAGTATTCCATTTTGAGGTTATTATCTGCTAAAATCCAGTCAAGCTACTATATTTGTCTGATTGACAAACCCATCCCTCTGTCCATGTCTGTACCTGTTCACATTATCTGATTGCTTTAGCAAGATTTAGCCCTGGGTGATATTTCTTCTCTGTTTATCGACAGTCAGTTTGTGATGTTTCATCTAAACATAACAAACTTGAGGATGTGCTCTCTACTTTACCTCAGCCAGTAGGCACCTGTTGTCCTCCAGCTTTCTCTGCTGCTCATACAGCATGAGGACTGCATGGTCATCCTTCTCTCCTCTCTGACTTTGGGATAGGTTAATTGGTGGGAATACACACTCCCTATCAAACAGAAAACGATCCAGGCTCAATTCCAAATGCTACCACATCATGCAGCTGGCTGCAATTCATTCAATAAAGTGATGGCTTGCAGAGTTTCTTAAAACAAGTACAAGACAAACACACAATGACCTTATTTGGAAAGCATTATTTATGCAGCTGGCATTTCAGGAACAGTAAGTCTCCCAAAAAGAGAACAGACAACAGATCCCTCTCCAAACATAGTCTGCCTACTTTCCACTGAAGCCTATTGAACTTTGGGGGAAGCAGCATTGTGAAAAATCAATGCAATCATTTTTCCTCAGTTTAATAAGCAAAGGCTCATCCTACTAGACAGGACAATGTATATGAAGACAATGAAGATGAAGAAAGAGGGGGATGGAGAAGGACAGCGGAAAGGAGAGAGCGAGAATGATCAGATAGGATGCTCTCTCGTCCTTGAGTACGCCTTGGATCAAGTGACCGGGGTTCAGGATTCACGGCTGGAAAGAGCGGTTTACTTTACAAGTTTCCCCTTAGGTCAGGCACACAGGGTTGGATTTCAAGTCATCATAACACCTCAGCCACAAACAAATAAAACCAACACCATGCACATGTTTTGGCTATTCGCTGAGAGCTGCATCAATACTGTGTAACTCTGAGAGCATACAAAACAAATTTGATCATCAGTCCTGACCTAAAAGGCATTTCAAATAATACAAACAATATCCTGAGGAAAGAGAAAAAGAAATACCACCATGATCTACGTGTCAGCCTGGAAAGATCTGAAATGGCTTCACTCACATTAAATAAGAGTTATTCCCCTTTCATTTGATAGCACTGACAAGCGTCCATTTCATTATATTCCCTTGGTTGCAAAACTGACCGCCAGAAGGGTCTGGTTGATTTTCCTATTACTCATGGGAAAGGCCATTTGCTGTGGGGATATTGTGCCAAGCTGTCCATCCTTAGCCAGGTTCTTATCTGCACTGGATAACAAAGGTATTGCTGGCAGCTAATGTAGGAGGCCAAGGGCTTAGATCATCATTGGCTGGGCTTGTATTTGTGTCTACAGATTGTTATAGCACTAATGGATGAGTTCACTTGCCTTTTGTGTGTGAGTGTATATTATGTTGTGTCTGTGTGTGTGTGTGTGTGTGTGTGTGTGTGTGTGTGTGTGTGTGTGTGAGAGAGAGAGAGAGAGAGAGAGAGAGAGAGAGAGAGAGAGAGAGAGAGAGAGAGTAGGAGAGAGGAGAGAGCAAGGGAGAGAGAGCGTAGCCTTAGAGAAAATGTCTTACTCTGGGAATTATTGATTAGTTTCAGTGGCGATAATTGAATTCCCTGAGGACTGAGCTGCTCTTGAGTGAAAAATGATGTCCTCCAGCACCCTCCTGGGGAACAACAATGAGCCACTCAATGGTGGTCATAGGGGCAAGACGAGGAATGCTACAGTAGGTAGCACTGTGGCTTTGGCTAACAAAGCTGACTTCCTAGGCCTTACATTCAAATGCACTCTTTACCAAGAAGTTAATGCTTTCTCTAGATTCTCTAACCTTTTTACTCTGAGTTTCCCTTCTGATCAGAAATTAGTGTGAGGCATGATGAGGCAAACTATCACCCCTCACTCACCACATGAGCTCCTTGGCAACCAATAGTTTGAGATGATCTCTGTCGAGCTGTGACTCATGTTGACCTAGGATAGGTTGCACGAGGCGATGAAAAGAGACCGGAAACAACCGAGAGAGAAAAACGAGGATAGAGTGACAGAGAGAAAAATGAGACTGAAAAAATGGAGGAGAGAAACATGCTTCTCACCTGACATCCTTTGGTCCGTCTCGACTCTCTCCCCTCTTCTCTTCCCTCTGCCCCTCAAGGTGAGACGGCAGCCAGGTCGGCACTCTGGTCATGACCTCCTGCCGGACCAAACCCCAAAAGATCCCGTCACACCAAACAGCACAGCACAGGAGCCATAAAAGAACCCCTCAGCGGAACTGGACTCCTGGCACTGAGGACATTAACTTGCCGTATCTCTCTACCTCTGGGCTGATGGTGGCGTCAGTTGTAATCAAATTGTGGCTCTGTGGCATGAGAGTGCTGTCGCCGCGGGAACCTGACACCAGGCCTACTGCAGCTGACTGCAGTTTATTTACTTTAGGCTCCCGGCCGGCTCACGCATGAGGCTCCCACTACGATAGGTCACCCTGCTCCATCCCATCAAACTCCACTGCTGAGTTGACTCATCCTGTGTGTGTGTTCACTACCACTACTGTGTGTGTTCCTAAAACCTCTTTCAGACTGCAAGCAACTACTGACAAGGGGCCATATACAGTAATAGTAATGTAATTCAGCAATTATAGGCAAAATAACCAGTGAGATTTCCCTGTATATCACACAGGCCACTAAAAACACACAATTAACATTCAGTATTAACATCATAATTTAAAGGCGGAGTCAGCGATTGTATGCAATTTTAAGCCCATAACATTGTCTGTCACATTCAGTAAACATCTCCTCATAATCCGCTAGCTGCATCCTGTGAGTACACTAAATAAAGTCTCTATAGGCAGCCCAGGCTCCAAAAACTGAAAACAAACAAATTAGGGGCAGCCTGTCTCCCAAACAAAAACATAACACTATATGAAGTTTCTCTGAGGTCACTGAAAGAAGGGGTGAGCTACCTCTCTGATGTGTTTTGTTTGGTCCTAGATTGAAATATAATGTATGTTGTAGACAAAAGTGTCTGCTAAGCAATTTAAACATAAACATAAACATAAACATAAACATAAACATAAACAAACACAATGCTTACAGTTGTTATATTAATTACTGACTGCACCTGCAAGATGTCTCTCTGGTCTACACCAAGTGGAATTAACGGAATGCCCAAATGTCAACTTTTTTTGTTATTTCGCCATCTATCTGAATGTAATGTGCTGATGGTGTGTTAAGGGGTGTTAAAGAGCTGATACATTTAATGGCACTGTTTTATAAAATTGGGTTTTTTACCATCTCCCCTAGAGTTAGATAAGTTGGCAAAAGGATTTTTGCCTCAGTGCTTGCATTGTCTTAGTCCGGCAGCGCCACCGCTAGCTTAGCTTAGCAGAGTGTGTGGAATCCTTTGTCGCCGGATAGCATGTCGTAAGTAACAGTGAGCCAACAAACAAAAAATAAATCCCTAATGACTTCTTGTGGCCTGCCTATTGACAACGAGTACAAATTGCAATGCAGATTAAGATGAGGCGGTTTCCTGGGCAGATATTGACTTGGGACTATATTGGGGCGAAGCACAGGCGAAGCACTGCTACTTGGGCGCAGAGATATCACGCAACACCTGAAAACCTCAACATGGAAGGAACGACGAAGGATTCCATTCACTAAGCTAAGCTAGCGCTGGCGCTGCCAGACTAAGACAATACATGCACTGAGACAAAAAATGCTTTTGCCCACTTATCTAACTCTTGGGGAGACGGTAAGTAACCCAATTTCATAAAATGGTGGCTTGTTCCTTTAATCAACCGCAGAGACAGTAACAGAAAACACACAATGCTTTAGATTCTCAGGACAGGATCAAGAGCTACAGCTTGACTGCTCACAGCATGAACCACTAATCAACAGTTCCATCTGAGTGAGCTGCATCAAGGCCATGTTGGATGTTCAGCTTGACTGCATACTGACCTTTCCATATAAACTGCCATAGGTTGCAGGAAATGTCTCAACCTTCATGCATGAAATGTTACACTCAATACAAAGAAAGTGGCTGTGCTTGGCAAGTTTACAGTAACCTGTGGGGTTTAATGTGTACTTTCATGTTGCCTTGTATTAGAGGGAGTGAATATGTTGGTTTTATTTCTTTCCCCATTACATGTGGCTCTTAAAGGGGAAATAGTTCAGATCCATTATCAAAATAAGGAGGCCAATGAGAGTTCCTGTATTAATGTAGTAAATCCTGGGAATGTGCTCATTACTGTTTAGTGGCATCTGTGATTCATGGATAATAGAGGTGAGATTAAAAGGCTCTATTGCATTCATCTTAGTAGGAGGAAAATGTCTGATCTGGGATTTTCAATACTCTCACCCACAGGGTGTCTTCTGTTTAGCTTTTGTGTGATGGGGTGAGGGTTTTTTTTCTGTCAAAGAGCACATTCATTCCATTGTGAGAAAATGTGTCTAGGGTGTATGTATCAAAAGGATATTAATGCTGTTTTGAGATTAAAATGTTTTAGTGTGTGTGTGTGTGTGTGTGTGTGTGTGTGTGTGTGTGTGTGTGTGTGTATCTGTTAATGTCAATGTACGTTGTGTGTGTGTGTGTGTGTGTGCGTGCACTTGTGTGTGCGCGCGTGCACATCTCTCTGTTAGTGTGTAGATGAATGCCTGCTTGAGTTGGTGCTGTAATCAGGTAAATATTGAAATGGTGACAAGTGCCAATTTGTGGAGTGCAAAACCTCCCACTGCAATCAGTGGAACTGTCAGCTGTCTATTGTTATTTTGCTATCTCTTCAACCAGTCACCATATACTACTGATAAGTTGTATCTTATCACACATTTGTTCTTTTCAGAAGCATTCACATTAATATGTATAATAAGTACATACACAAGACTTGTTTTAGATCAATGACAATGCAACAGTGTTATTGGTGAGAGTGAAATAAAGGAAAGAAAAGTAAATTTCTTGTTTCAGTACAGATTTTTCCCTCTGATGTGCCTCTGTAAGAATCGACATTCCCATTGGTGCTACTCATAAACTCCAAATCATCACAAAACATTTGCAGTAATAGTAATTGGTATACAACACAATTACAAGTAGGGTCATTAAGCTCTATTATCTCTACTTCATTTTCAAGTTGTTCTCATTCTTTCTTCTCTCTTTCATCATTTTTGCACAGCTAGTCTGTGCTGCACCACCAGCTCTCCCAAAGACTTACCATGTTGTCTCCCTCCAGCTTCGCGTGGGTTAGCTGGTACCCTGCGAGAGAGCCTGGCATTGCTGGGGCTGGAGCTCCGTCGTGCCTCTGCCACCTGCGACTTCCGTCCCTGTCTGTGTGGCACTGCCAGGCCCCGCGGAAAGGCAGGGGAGGCCAACTCGGCGCCACCTCCTCGTTCTTCAATAATGCATAGACTCTATGGTTTCTCCTTCCAGGTTGAGAACGAGGGAGAGAGAGAGAGAGAGAGAAAGAGAGAGAGAGATGGAGGCAGATGAATTTCCTCCTGTCTGCTCCCCTTCCCCCTTGTCAGTCTGTATATGGTCCTGGTGCCTAATTAGTCTTTCCATGTGTCACACGGGGCTTTGCGCTTGAATAAGTCATAAGAACCAAGGGTTTGTGTATCATGTCCCAACATGTTTGACTTCACATGTGGACAGCTCATCTGTTAACAGTCATGTTAAAGTAACTTTTTTTAGTTCTCAAGACCATATGCTAACTCATGAGGTGAGGTGAGAAGCATTCAATCGCATTCATATGTTCATCTTTGCCAAATGCATTTATGCATTAGTTAATTTCTGAGGGAATAATAAGTTTATTCACTATTGATGTGTTCTCTCTTTCATTAATGATTCGTCTTTCAGTCTATAACTAGAGGTGTCCTGAAGTGGATCATTCTAGTTTGTGTAGTGCAGGAGTACGGAGTCCTCCTCAGCAACTAAGAAGGGTACTCTTAATCAGTTTTGTATGCATAATGTCCCCTAATATCCAGCAGGTTTCCTACCAAACTGAAGTGTCCCATTTCTCAGGAAGGAGCCTTTTTATGAGGGTGAGTGTCAGAATTTCCATCTTAATCAGAGTGACTGAATTCCCAGACAGAATCCAAGAGAGTAGTTATTTATTACCTGTAATGAAGTGTGACTAAATTAAGTGTACTGATTAAGTGTGTGTGCCAGCCAGCATCTCTTTCTCTGTCTCTCTCTCTCACACACATGCACACAAACACACGCAGGCACACAGACAGAAAGATACACACACACACACATACACACACACACCATAACCACAAACACTCACATTTTCATAGGGTAGCTTCCACTGGAAAAGTGCAGGAAACCCCCACCCTCTGGTGAGTGAGGGGCTGCAGAGCCTCTGAGCCAACAAGCCCGTCTGGGTGAACATGGAAAGAGCTGTGTCCAGTTAATCCAGGTGTTTCCATTTAGGCCCCCGGTCTGCCCACCTAACCCTACCCCCACAGAGACACACATAAACAGTCACACACACACCCACACACTTGTGAAATGACAACTAATCCTAAAATTAGTGGTGTGTTAGTAGGCACATATATGCGCTCACATGTGCATGTGTGTTTACACACACAGGTGTATGTGTGTGTGTGTGTGTGTGTGTGGAGGTGTAACCTGAGCAATTCTGCTACGAGTTGAACAAAGGGAAGCCTGTCTGCTGTGGCATCCATGTTCCTGTGGGAGGTATGTGGGTTGTGGGATCTGGGTGAAGATATAGGTATGCTATGGGAGTCACAATAGAGTACATTTGAAAATGAGCACAAGTGGTTGTATATGAACCCTTGCTCTACTATACATTCTGGACACTGGCCTTATATGCTGAATTCACAAACCTGGATTGAGCACTTTCAAAGTTGCTGTTATACCATTTTGGGTTTTCTATCTTGGAAGTGGCCAACAGGTCTTTGAACACCAAAAGTACTGGTGAGATTTTGTTGAGGCTATTTGAAAAGGAAAATGCATTTATAAATCACTAGAGTATTTTGAGGTAAGTGCCCACCCAACAAAAACATTACATTACATTCTAAAAAAAACAAAACAAAACATTATATTGAAGTTAGAATATTGTTACATATACATGATTAAATTGCCTACCATTAGGAATAATATAATTATAGGTTCTGCATAGAGGTTAGCCTATGCACGTCCAGATGTCTGATATTGGGGGGTGGGGGTTGGGGGTACCTCGGGGTATTTAAAGGTCACCAGTGGTGACTTGGCTGACACATTTCACCTGGCAGTGCTTTCAAGGAGTGAAGGAATCCTCCTGGCATTTAACTGTGAGGGCCGAACAGAAAACACACACACAAACACACACACAAACACAAATACAAACACAAGCACACAGACACAGACACACACACACACACACACACTTCTCAGACATACTGTACACACACAATCACACATGGCAACAAATGTAAAGAACTGAGAGAGACGAGGTGAAAATGGAATACTGGCTGAGTAAAAATGAGGTAGGTAAAAATGTATGAGAACCTAACCACAATTTGTGCTTTTACTGCATGTGTGTGTGAAGCATATACACACACACACACACAGACACACACACACACACACACACACAGAGGGAGAGGACTGCTCTTTCTTTCTCTCCACTGTGAGGGTTTCTGGAGATGGAAATGTGGCAGGAATGATACGGCTGTCAGTCGGGATTACCACTCATTGTTGGCTGGGCTTTATTCTCCATTCTCCTCTCTGCTCCAAATCTATCTTTCCCTCCTTCTCCTTTCTTTCCCTGTGATGAGGACACGGTGGGTAACACTGACTGGGGAACACTGCCACACACACACACACACACATAAAAAACTGCCAGAACTCTGGAATGTCTTTGATATCACAAGACCTACCACCAATGCAGTGTGATCACGACTAGAGTAAAACAATGGGCATCACATTTTGTTTTCTTGCCAGAGTGTGGACCAAACTATTACAAGAAGCTCAGAAACGGCAAGGGCTGAATACATTTTAATAGAAGATCTAAAGGTAAAGTTCAAAACAAGTGAATACAAAAACCGCATAATATTTCATTCAATCGTTCATTCAATCGTTCATTCAATCGTTCATTCATTCATTCCACCTGTCAGTGGTAAGGAGTGGTTCAAAGTGCTCATCGTCTCTGGGTTATCATGCTCCTTTCTGTCCTTTCAATCCAAGTTTGAGGGGAAAAAAATTCAGTCCCGGTGTCCAGTCGCTAATTGCAGTGCAATGTGTCTCAGTGATGTCTGGTGAGAACTAGGGACTCGGCTGAGTGCAGAGTTATATTTCATATAATATACATTATTATATCTACATCCAAGTTTCAACTTCATAATCCCTGAAGAAGGTTAAATTCTGTTTACATTCTGCAAATCATCAGTCATCAATTGCAGTCTTATTTTTCAAACAGTGCAAGAAGAAAGATTGTGCCATTGCCATAGCCAAGGATGCCATTCTACACATACAAGTAGTTTTACACTCATAAATAGACAAAAAGGGAAACTACCAGTTGATATAACTTCTGAGGAAAAAGTAATTGCTGTACAACAATGTCATAATGAATCAGAACTTTAAGTTGAAAATATTTAACAATAGACTCTCTGTCTCTTGCCCTCTATTTCTGTCTAAAACGTCAACAGCAAAAACATACACACTATCCCAATGCATATAATAGACAGTAGGTAGAGAATGGGGGTGCGGGGTCAATCAAGCTGGTTCTCAATTACAACGGCGATAGAAGTGAAGGTGGTAATCTGTGAACGATGCCCCCATATGGCTGGGGTCGGTACTGCAGTCTGCCCCCTAGGGGGAAAAATACATACAATAGTATTTGTGCCACACACATCTTACACAGCTGTTGACACCTTCAAATGATTTAAATGATTGACACATGACCTTTGATTGTTCAAAGATATCTAACATGCATCAGTGTCAATTTAATTAATTAATTGAATACTAATGACAAGTATTTCTTCTGACATTAGCCTCTCTTCCCCTCATTATGATGCATTAACTACCCTACTGTAGATACTTCTATATCTCAAATGAACACCACCACTGGACTTCTTATGAGAGAGAAAGTGGACTTACAGCTTTTGCAGCGCGGAAGTGGTAAGAACTTTGATGGAGTCGAGCAACTGGTAATGTCCATGTATGCAGATAACCCTGAAGCAAAAGTTAGGGAACATTAGTGATTTTTAATAGCTACCACCATTAGTGAGTATATTTTCAGTCAGCTCATCATTCATGACTCACAAAACTAAAGCAGGTCTGAAATTGTCAAGCACAAGACTATTCACCTCACTAAATATCAAGATAATGACAAGACAGCGCTTTGAGTACAGTATGTGATAAAGCACTCTAGAAATAAAATGTATTGTTATTTATTATTATTTAGGGTAGACATCGTGCCCATTTCCATATTACACACCTGCATGACTACACAGAAGTTTATTTCATTCAGTGTTTGGGACCATCTTAAAGGGAACTTGTATTTCCAGTCATCTAGCCAAAAGTTAGCTGATGACACACAAGCTCATAAAATGTTGCTGTAACTCAGTCCAATGACTTCAAAACCCATCTGATTTATGGCAACCATTTAGGGCACACTTAACATTCACCCTAAAATCCTGACGGTTCTTCTCATCTCTCCCATCAGAGATGCCTACCTTAGTGCTGTTATGATGTTCTTCCACATTACTAGGGGTCACGGTAGGGTCACATTCATTGGTCTCATCTGCATGGCATTTGTGCACTACCAGGGGCTCTGTGGAACTGAGAGAAGATGCAAATGTGTACTTGTTAACGTGAACCAGATTCCTAAAGGAATATGTAAGCTCACCAGGTTTGTGAGGATTTTTTTAATCTTACTTTTGGCAGCGTTTTTGGTCAATCTTTTTCAAGAAACATTTTTATCAGCAATAAGAGACACACTATAGTTGTCGGTGTCCCGTGTAATGAAGGAAACAGAGGTTTTTTTTGATCTGGCGATTTGGTGATGGTTTATTTAAATGTTCGGATGCCATCACAAACAAATGGGTAGACTGTATTCCAATGTGTCATGTACAAAACTGTTTATGGCAGAAGAACCAAACAGCCATTTAACAATAACACGTGGAAATTCACTTTGAAGCATCTCTATGGCTCCATAGAGTAACCTTAATGATGTTCCAGAACATTCCTGTTTGAACAGGACTATTAACTCAATAGTCACTGTGCCAGCAGAGAGCAAAATGTGACATTACATTTTCCAGAACTACTCTTACAGACTGGAGAGAAACGTTTTCCATCGGTTTGTTTTGATTTGTGATAGGCAAAAGAAAAACCAAACAGTCCTTCAAATTAAGTCTGGATGTTTTTCTGTGATAAATGTCTGCTTGGATAGAATATTGCTACAGGATACAGGAGACTTATGATGAGAAGTGATGAATTAAATAAACACATGAGCTAATGTGACTATGCAAAGTGTATCTGGGTGAAAGGTGAGCTATGATTCAGGGACTAGACTCAGACTAGAGGATTGGGATGAACTCTAGGTCCATAGACAGTTTTGAACAAATGCAAATAACATCTGTTTATTGGAGTCAGGTTTAATCGTAATCTTTCCAGTATAAGTGAAAGGCCACACACACACAGTCACACACACACACACACACACACACACACACACTCGCACATACACACGCACAGATTCAGGCAGGCACGCACACACACACACACACACACTCCCCATTCCCATCACAGCCTCTCTGTCAGCAGACTAAAGGGAGATCTGTGGCTGCTGAATGATTCAGATGGAAAACAAAGTGGTCACACCACCAAGCCAACACTCACTTCATCTGGAGAGTGATGCTCATGTTGACAGGGACAAACTTGCTGATGGGGATCCTGTAGCTGTAGTTCCCAGTCCTGTGAGGAGAAGAGAGAAGAGAAAGAGGAGAGAGTGAGAGAGAAAGAAAGAGAGAGAGAGAGAGAGAGAAAGAGAGAAAGAAAGAGAGACAGAGAGAGAAACAGAGAGAAAATTCTTTTGATTGGATTTTGATAGATGCACCCAGAGAGAGAAAAAAATAAAAACGAGATTTCTTCTTCGTGTAGCCTTTTCTCCTCAACATAATTGAACTTAATTTAACATCAATGTAAAGTTTTGACCATGAGAAATAGCCTTCCTCTTGTCTCAGAAATGGCAGAAAAATGTTCCAGTGGGTATGTCCATTTAAACTTTAGTTTTCTCCAAAACCATATGGACACCAAAGCCCAGATCTGTGCTTGCAGTTGTGTTGTGCCTTTGCTGGAAGGCAGAAGCGCTCTTTTCTATGCTCACACTCTCTTTGCCTGTTTTGAACTCTGGTATGATAACTCACAGGTGGTGTGAAATCACTAGATTCTCACACTCTGCTGCCACCTCTTGGTCAATTAAGCAGCTGCAACACATTTTATTTTCTTTGTGGTAAGGCTTATATGTTACAAATGCTTTACCAGACCAGCAAATGTCCAAATTAGCAAACTAAATGTATCATCAGTTCTACCATAGCATTGTATCTTGACCATTTCAGAAACCTGGGATTGCAGGAATTGCAGCATATCCAACCAGATCTACATCAAACCAGGGCTAAACTCATCAGTGGGTATTTGAGAAGGCCCACAGTAATTAGCCTAGGAATACCCATACGACCTTTTGGCAAATTTGGGATTTGCTTTGCAGGCCTTTCTGGCCAAGAGGCCATTGAAGCCCATTTCCAACGTCCCTAAAACACTGGCACGCAAATATAATCGCTAATCCGGCATGGACGTGTATTTCTTTGGAATTGAGTGAACAACTGCATTTAAAACCTACGTGTACAAGATTGCTACACTTTTGTCATTTTGTATGCATACTCACCGACACATCCCCTGCAGGCAGTAGCGGTCATCAATGATTTGCTCACTTTGCATGATGATTATGGCCTGGAGTGTTGCGTTTGTCCCTGGGGGGGTGGGGGGGGGACACAAACACTTCAATTCAACTCAACTCAACTAAACACAATTCAATTCAACTGAATTCAATTCAATTCAACTCAACTCAACTCAATACTACTCTAAACTCAATTCAACTCAACTCTAATACACACACCAACATCTCATAAATACACAGACATGAGTCACACACACACACACACACACACACACACACACTTTTCCTGTATTCTTGTATGCACATGGACTCCAGTCTTTCACCTGGAAGAGAGGAAAGCAGCATAAGAAAGAAGCACTCTGATCTCTTCAGCTTGCATTAAGCCCTGATGTACTTTGCATGGATGAGAGGAGTGGACCACTGAGCTGACCTGGTGGTGTGGCAGGTGAATGGGGTTCTAAGGTTATGGAAGGGGAGGTGGTATGGTGGCTCTCTCCTGGGTCCAAGGGGCAACAGTAAACCTGGTCACAGTCCGGCAGAGAGCAAAAATGGATCTCTGGGGGCAAAGGTCCGAGTGGTTCTCCTGTTGACCCTACTCAGAAGAGGCAAAGCCAATGACACGGGTAAATTTCCATCATTTTCACGTAGCAACTTAATCATTTTGAGATTTGTTACTAAGTTGCATTTGAAATTGTATATGGTTTTATTTAGAGGATACATTGGCCAAGCGACTGTGAAATTAGCTAAATATGAGATACAACACAGAAAAAAATAACAAATGTTTGGATTAATTTGTGTTTACTTCTGTTTTGGTAAGTGGCAGTTGTCTTAGAGACAGGATTATGATTTAAGGTGAGTTTACAAACAACTGGCCTACCTGGTTGGGTTGGGTCAGGATTAATTGGTAAGATAACTCCACTGTTAAGTCAAATACACAGACACACACAAGGCATACGTTAGTATTCACTCTATATAATTAATGCATACTGTATACTTTAGCACATTCGCATGATTCCATCATTCAGAGCACAGGCACAAACAATGCAATAAAATATTGATCTATAGACTGTGTCAGGGTATCAAATCAGCCGAAAGGCTGCCATGAAAATGGCAAGCAGTAAAGAAAGCAGCCTTAACAGACCTGTCTCCACAGCCTGGAGAGTTGTTGTCGTCTAACGTGAGCATATATATAGCAGTGATGGAGATGACGCTACAGAAAAAAACACAAAGAATTGGAAACATTTTGCTTTTATGATTACAGAAACAAAACCAGACAACACAAAAACAAGTCTATAAAACAGAAAAGTCATGAAACATTCTACAGCAAACTATCTTCCCAGCAGCATAAATAAGAAGCTGATTACAGTAATGCACCATTTGATCAAAGGTCCCATCATAACCTCCCACAGCGGTGACACTATCAGTCCATTGCCCTGACTGAGACAATGTAAGCTTAGCTCCACTGTGGAATGTGAATATGGCAAAATCATATCACGATTATATCGTATTATCACTCTCATTTTAGCACGTCTTGTCTATGTCAACACAAAGGATTGGGAGTAACGTCCTGTACAGATGGTAGAATTGACAATAAATTTGAACTTTTTTGTATTTCAAAACAAGAACAAGGGGTGGGCGCAAGCTATTTTCCCCTCTGGAGCATCAATCTGTGTGGTTGTGTGGCAGAGGTGTCTGAATCCGGCTTCACAACGTAAAAGTCCCACCATGTATTGGTTCTACCTGTGCACTTAGCATGAGTGTTTTCACTAATTAGCTCATCTACTTGGCTGAGGAGTTGTGCCAATTAGAGTCAGCTGGTTTAGTGAATGGTTGGAGTAAATATATGGCAGGAGATTTACTTTCTGAAGCCGGACTTTTACACCTCTGTTGTGTGGTCATCTGCACGACTCACAAGAAGGCCATCAGAGCCACCACGGTCAGGATCCCAGCTTGAAAAGCCCGGTGGTGACAGCAGCTTTTGTACTTCTCACTGAAGTAGTTCTAAAACAGAAGGGTGATAACATCAGACAGATTTCACTTGAAAGGCCGAAAAGTCAAAATGCCAACCGGGGCGGCTGGATGCTGCGTGACGCATGCTTACTTTGGCTGACGCACACGAGGACGGCTTCCGTTGCGGGGGTGGAACAGTGTGGATTTTGTGAACTTTGCTGTGGAATGAAACAAAAAAGAATCACCCCATTGTGTACAACAGCCCCTGCTGTGCTATGAAATAACCTTTGTCACCACATTTGTTTATATGCAGAGGATGAAATGGACAGATGTCAGATATAAGGAACACATTTGCACCACTTGAAACACAAAAGATGAGAAAAGAAAGGCAAGACTACTTTTGCAACTGTGTGGTTGGGATAGGGGACATATTATCCTTGAGTTTAAGCTGTATACTGATCAAGCATGATAGCACAATGACCTTCACCATAAAACTGATGTTGTGCAACAAAATCTGTTGAGTTTCATTGCACACCGAAGAAGAGTACAGGAAATTGTACTGTATTCTAAGAACACAGTGGGGAATGTGGATGATAGTTCTTTGTAGTAATCACATTTCATTAAGCCTCTAAAACAACTTTTATTCATTTTCATGGCAGATCTATGGAAAACCTCAGCTTGAAGACCTCTGACCAGGTTGAGAACTCCAAACACCTAATTTCCAAAAAGCCCATTGTTAGAGTGACCAGGGCACCATTCCCCATAATAGTGACCAGGGCATCAATACCCACGGTAGTGACCAGGGCCCCATCCCCACGGTAGTGACCAAGACCCGAGAAAGCCTACCCTTTGGCACTGGCCGGGTTGATTGGCACGGTGGGTCGTGCATTTCCGGGGGGGTTGACTTTGGCCAGCCGAGTGTTCCACACCTCTAGCTCCTGGATACGCGTCTCCAGGTTGCCCGTCAGCTTACACAGCTGCTTGACCGCGCCAACATTCTCCATGAAAATCTGCTCCTGAAAACCATGGCAACAAATGTAACATATTTAGCTCTTCTATTCCTTGTTTTTTGTCTTCTCAGCTGTAAGGTATGCTGAAGCCAAGTCAGCAAAGTCAGTTTTTAGTGTTGATGAATGCTAGATGCAACCTATACAGCATTGTGCAAGTTAGGGGTGATTGGTCAGTGTTATTGGCCAGTCTGGGTCCATTTACTTTGTCCACCATGAGGAAGTTCTGAATTTTCTCTCCATCCGTGCAGGTTATGTCCCCCACCTCCTTGACAGCGTTTGGTAGAACCTCCTTCACCTCCTGAGCAATGACACCTAGAAATACAGGTATGTATCAGAGCAGTCTCATGACCTAATCACTACCTAACACTGAAAACCCCTACCCACACGAGGACTAGACTCCATTGGCCGTCTGAATGGTCAGTACCTGTTTCGTGGACGTGCTCGATGCCCATCTTTTCGGCGAACTCTCGCTTGTAGTCGTACTCCACAATCCTCATCTGAGCTATCCTCCTCAGCTGCTCTGTCGAGTCCACCTGTGTGCAAAATTATAGATGGACCAGGTAACATGTTGGTGACACTAGCTTTCTAGTCAGTACAAATGGAATAATCTCCCTCTCAGCGTTTGGGGTGAAATATCTTCTTCTAGATCATCTAACATCTTGACCTAGATGCCAAAAAGAGCACTGTTGCCTTGGGCTTACCTCAAGTATGTTTTCCTTGGCACGTCTGTCAGAGGGATGCATGACTGACCCCATGATTTTGGCATTACCACAGACCACCAGGGCTTCGTCAGGTGTCTCTGTGTTGATGCCTACCCTGCCCTGGCACACCACGGAGTCGGGCGCCTGGCCCCTCTGCCAGTGGACCTCACTGTCATTCTCAAACTGGCCAGGGTTTGAAGCCTGTTGGAGAAAACAAAAACATAAGGACTCAAATCACTCATTCCCCTTTCCTAGACATATGCTATGTGGCAAGTCAGTGAGAAACCTTCACTGAACAAACATTCCCCTCAATTCACTAATTTTCAAACATTTCAATTGGGTTTCAGCAAAAGCCTATTTAGTTAGTTTTCCTAAGCAAATGTCATGTACACTTCTCATAAGCCTTCAGAATGAAATATATAAAGAAACTCACCCTGACTATAATTCTCTCTGACATGTGAGCCACCACCAGATGGCTTTCTCCCCTCACTGATGCATACAGCCCCACCACCATCAGAAAATATCTGCCAAAATTCAACATACAGTCACATTCCAAGTCATAATAAAAAAAAAAATCTAAAACTAAGAATAATCTTTTTATCATTGTTTTATTTAGTATTTAGTATTTTGTATTTAGTGGTGCTTGCCTCTGGTCAGGGTTGGGTTTGCCCTTTTTTCTCATGTTGTTGGCTGTGGTCTCACTGAAATGCAGTCTTCCCAGTGTTACCTTGGTGATCTTATCTCCTGGCAGATTAACGCTGCAGGTGGAGTGTTTGTTAGTCAAACATAAAACACACACACAGACACACAAACACACACACAGACACTCACACAGACACACAGACACACAGACACACACAGACACACACACACACACACACACACACGCACACACACACACACACACACACACACAGTGTTGTCTCTCTAATGATTGAATCAAACTCAAGTACAAGAATGGGAAAAAGTTTCAGTTTGACTTACTTGACAGGGAAGAACGGCTTTTTGCTACGATCTGACTGTGACTGCTCAATCGTGATGAGATTACTGTGGGCCTCCAACTTTAAACAAAGAAAAAAGGAATTAACATCAATATGCTAGCTGCTATTTGATATTCTTTTACCATGATGAGGCTACGATTTCATACTACACACACCTTCATTCCAAAGACTTTAACATGGAAGCTGTCGATAGATGCTGGGCCTGTGGGGGTTTTGACATACTTGGGGTCACCCACCACTCGCACATGAACTGTGACCTGGAAGTGGTTCTTCTTTTGGCACACAAAGGCCTCATCGGCGGAGGAGTAGTTGAAGCCTTTATCTGTGTCCACATGATAACCAGGTGGTGGGCTGGAAAAAAGATACAAATAATGCTATTTTTTCACAACTCTCACTCTCTGATTAAAATTGATCCATGGACTGAGAAAAAAAATCCTCATCACAGCTGTACTGTTGTACAGATGGAAATCAAGTGTCATTACTTTCATAATAAAATAAAAAAAACACCAGTGACAGTGTGCTGATTGTAGGCGTTTTTACACTGTTTTTTTTCTCCCTCATAATTATTGCACCTTTATCACGACATGCCTGTCCAATTGTGTTTCCTCTGGGTACTCACAGGTTTTCGTATTGGTTGTTGTAGATGGTGCACCACTGGTCAGGCTGGTACTTGTCCCATGCCAGCAGCTGGTACCCTTGCCCAGAGCTGCCTGTGGCCGTATCGCTGTCATAGGTGGACATCTCACACCCACCACCTTCTGTGCCCACTGAAAGTGAAAAAGTGCATACGATCACAAAAAAGTGAATAAAAGCACTCGCGCAAATGCATTAAAACATTAACAGATATTAGTCCACAATTTTCACATTTATATCTCTTTAGCACATCCTTATGAAAGGAACCTACAGTGAAGTGCAGATGTGCAATTGTTTTTCAGTATGGATACTGAATGCATGGCCTTGTTGATGTTAGCGCTTTGAGTTCTGGCAGTGCCATCATGCAGCTTTGCTGAGCTTGTCCCAGTTATACTTCTGTAACATCCATAACGCCAATAAAATGTGATGGTATGGTATGATGTGAATGATTACATGAAATTTGAGCAATTTTATTTTTGGCTGAAGAATGTACATGAAAAAAAAATGCACAAAAAATGAATGTTATCATTCACATCATACAAATGCAAAGACATTTCACTGGCGTTATGTGACAAAAAGTCCATTTCCGCCCCTTAGCAAATACCAGCTTCACGGACCACTAAGCTCACTCGGTGAAATAAAACTCAGGAGGAGAAGAGAACTCACTGTAAGCACCCTTGGTCCAGACCGAGACACCCCATGGTCCATTGTCTGCAGCTGCTTCAAACGACTCTGACCGTCTCCTCTTGTTACTGTCTGTCAGAACAGGCCTAGCATGGATAGTCACTGAGTGAGACTGCAGTTGTTTGAAAGAAGACATTTGTTGAACTTACAATAAAAGATGACTTCAGTGCTAGGTTAGCACTTACATTATCTACAAATATGACAAGCACCATTCCTTTACCTTTGCCTTTACTTCAACACTTCATACTTCAAAATATGTTTTTGCTTAAGTTCAGAATGTGAAAGTCAAATGAGTATCAACATGGATCTTTAGTAGGGCACTATTTTCAAGGGCATGATTCTTCACCTCCTCATCCGAAGTTGTGAATGTCATTCACTGGGAATAAGCTTGCTGCTTGTGCATGCAATACTGTCTTAGACTGGAATATGATGCAGGACAACAGAATAATTACAACTTATAGTGCCCACCAACGGTGAACTTTCACCTGAGCGCAGTTTGAATACAGCACTCTGGTCTTGTCTAAAATACACACAAATCAATACTCCTTTTTTCCTATGTCAGATAAACCTGCCCTAAGATATCAACAAGCCAAGCTCATCCTCTCACCCTAGTTGCTGGATGGAGGAGTGTTGGAGGAACTCTGGCCCCACTGGACTCTGGACAAGACAAGGGGAGATGGAGGGAGTGCAGGGGGGGTTAGTCCTGGGGTAGGCCCCCTGTGGGCCCATAACCTGGGCATGCTGAAGGGTCTCCTGTCCTGGAGCTACGGGAGAGCGCTGAGCCTGAATGTAGCTGTCTGCTGGGCTCAGGTACTGCGGGTGGATGGGCGGTTCGTGGGTCTGAGTGGCTGGGTAAGCACTGGCTTGGAGGTTGCTGAGGTGAGGGTGGAGCTGGGGGTGGAGCTGTGGGAGGGGGTGGGCTGGGTTGTGGCGGAGTGGCGCGCCGTAGGGGGCATCTGGCCTCTCTTTAAACCTGCAGGACACTGCAGCGGCCCTGGCTGTGGCAGGGTGGAGGGCTCCCTCAGGCAGTCGCCCCGGAGACCAGCTTGTCGTCCCAAGATGGACGTCTGAGGAGGAAACAGGAAGAGAATGAGGTCAAAAACCCCATAAAGTCCAGCTCTTTTTTCTGAGCCATCGTCTGATCACCCATATTATTTCAATAACTATTACAATGAGCAACACAAATCCAATTGTTTTAGATTCACTGCTACAAATATGGCAATAACTGACAAAAGGTCAGAAAGAGCAGGTTTTTACATAAGTCTCATATCACCACTGACTGACCCATTCAAGATACAAGTCTCAAACATTCAGGGCACACAATAAGAAATGAAACAAACTTTCTCTCTCACCGGTCATTTGAGGAGGAGAGCAGGGTTCGGAACCGGAATATGGTGGTGACTCAGGAAGCATGCTGGGAAAAAAGACAGTAGGGGAAACACATCTTACCAAACAACAAGACTCAGCACATTGGCGTATTTCCTACTTCTATCACCAGAACTGACAGAGTTGGCGCTGTTTAGGACGTTGTTGACAACTCTGTACATTCACATTTAAAACTAGGTCACTGCAGAGCCATAAACTCTAGATCCCCTGACAGCTCATTTAGCAATAACCAAAGGGCTTATATAAGCAGCAGTGTGACTCTATGACATTTGCCCAAATTTTATTAGATGCAATAAATATTGTTTTAACAACATTATGATAGTCTGCGACATCTGTTTCAGTGCCATGCAGTCAAGGTCATATGTCAGAAGATAGCTGACAAAATTGTAACAACGATTATGGATGTCATTTTTTCCACTCTGGATATGCTATTTGCTTAATTATGTAATAACATGTAAACATTTTCAGGATGAATAATCTTTCAAATGGCAGGAATTGCAATCAAAGTTTATCCACAAAAAGATAAGATTAGTGGACCCTATGGATCCTGCAATGAAATATCTGTGTATGCATGTACGACGAGATAATATATTTCCTATTTATAGGTCCAAATCTTACTGCTATAGATTATATGTGTGCACTTACAAACTGTTGTGTTCAACTTCATTGCTGAGATACTGCTCTAGCATGCTGGTGTCCACCACATCAGTGACATCCTGCCCTGTGGGTATAACACACACACACACACACACACACACACACGCACGCACGCACACGCACAGACACACACACACGCACAGACACACACACACACACACACACAGGCACAGACACAACAAAGTCAGACAACTATCACCCACATCAACCTATCAACCACAAGCCACATCTCTCACACTTTCCAACTGGTCTACAACATATTCAGGGTCCAGGTCCCTTCTGCCCATTGGTCACTCCACACACTCTCTCAAGACACAGCATCAACAGTCTGACCAGAGGGCATCTTCAGCGCCAGGGCATGCCTGCTTGCACAACCCCGATGATGCAGGCAGCCTCTGCCACTGTGACTAATCAGTAAGGTTAGGGTACTCTATTGGCTCCAGCGTGTACTGGTGGTTTGAAGTTCTAATTTATTGCCGAGGCAGGAGCAGCAGTTATACAGCAGTGGAACTAACCAAAGACCTGCTGTTTGTGTGAGCTGCCAAGTCACCTAAGCTAGTGGCTTATTTCAACCTTGCGCTAAACCTCAACATAACTTAACAGTTAAATCAGAATCAATGCTGACCCTGTGGTGCTCCATGGGTCTACAACATAGTAGAATTAATGTTAAATTAAAAAATAAACATTGTACTTGTTCAGGAACTCATTTGCTAGAAGGCTTCCTGATTTGTCCATGCAGTTGGACAAAGTTGAAAGTTCAGTTACAGATTAATGGTTTGATTCTCAGACCAATTTTATCCTTCTCAGAAGAATCAGTTTTTATTACAGCAGTATGATATTTTAGGTTTTCGAACAGCATTCATTTGTGGAAAATCCTGCATATAATCTTACACCCTGTATAACTGGAGTCTTTAAACCTGGATTTAATTGCCTTGTTAACCTGATTATGGTCCAGTGACCTTGGATTTGACAGGCTGTTGCCAGCCAGTGTAGAGGTTATAATAGTGCATTCCCCTAACCCCAATCTAGGAATGTTACAGCAACTAGGGTTGGGTATCGTTTGGGTTTTATCCGATACCGCCGGTGCTAAATCAATACTTTTAAAACGGTGCCTGAACCGGTACTTTGTTTTTAAAATGTTTTACATTAAAATGGTCTAAAGCATGAATTGCTTTTTTTTTTTTTATTGATAAGACAAATTTGAACATGAAATTGAACTGTTATATTCGATTTACTATCAATATCACATTGCTCCTACGAATAATACATTTAAATGTTAAAACAGCTTGCCATGCATGCACACACAATGGTAAACTCTGCTATTTCAAGTTTACCCAGTGTAGGCAGTTTGCCATAAGGTAGGCTATGTTAAAACCGCTTGCCATAAAACTGCCAGGTCATGGACAATTTATATATTTGCAAGCAAGCTAATCTAACAGGGACTCTACTTTCCAGTTAATTCAGTGTGTTCCCAAATGCTTCAATAAATTTCATGTCTTAACCCATAACACACAGTAGTTTTGAACATGTTAGGCTACATGTCGGTGTTGAAGTGTTTAGATTCCCAGCGCTAGCAACAGCAACTATGGCTATGCGCTAACACCAGTCAGCTGAGTTTAACACACCGTGAAATAAAGTTTTCACCTTACAACTTTGCTGATAACATTTCAAATAAATGTCAGTTAGCGCATTAGCAAGGATATTGTGTAACGTATAGGCTAGCCTACTGTTGATGTTGTTTCATAGCCTTTTGCTTGTGTGTAGTTAGGCCCACTACTAGATTTTGACAGGAGCTTGCGATATGCTTTAAAGTAAGCTACTTGGGCTCACGCAAGCTGTCAAACATTGTCCACTCGCCTTTGTGGTGCACCCCTCTGGTTTATACATCCAGTGTTTATCATAGAGATAGCGCATGACATGCAGTGATGCCTCGTATAAAAAAAAAATAATAATAAAAAAAACGCTATTTAAGGACCGAAATGAGGAACCGAAATCCATGTTGTTATTCCATGCAGTTACTACAGTTTGCGTCGGCACCGGTGCCATATTAGAACCGTGTTTCGGTGCCCAACCCTAACAGCAACACACTTCCTATAAATGGTCATGTGCAGTCATGTCTTTTCATAAACGTGACAGGGACTTCACAAAGGCTTAGTTGTTCTTAGTGTCTAGGGTTCGGTCAGGATTTAATTAAACCCTTTTCAACATTGATACAGAATTTCTAGTGAATAAAACTGTATGACACTCTTAATTGAACTGAATTGAATTTAATTGAATTTAACTGAAAGAGTATCGTACAGTGTACAAACAATATCATATTTGTCATTTAATGGTCAAATTGTTACATTAATACTACACATTTTAGCATGGGTCCATTTTTTAGATTAAAAAGGATTTCAGATCTGTAAAAACTTTTGCCAGAAAAAGCTAACAGGGTTTTCATATAGGGTTTTCTATTGGCAAAAGTTTAAAAGTGATCCCTTCTACCAAAAACGCTTTACAATATAGTCATAAAATTATACTTTATAGCTGATGTTTGCCTTCTTCAAAAAACAATTATAAAGCAAGCAAGTGCATTAGATGCTACCTGTGTACATTGATAAACATTAGGCTATAGGTGCAGTGGTGATGGTTTAGCAATGCACCATATCAGCCATTAGGTATCCTCTCTTCTTATTCACTACACAATGACTAACAGAGTTGTGTTGCTTCCGGACATAGTTGATTATTAAGGAATAGGCAAACTACATAAGTGCCATTACAGAGGATTTGTTTGCCAACTGTCTGCTAGCCTAGGTGATGGAGGAAGTATTTTGCTGAGAGTTGAGTCCATTTAGCTCATGATGGACCAGTGCTACGGGTATCACCTGATATTAATGAATTAATGTAAGATCAAGCCTCTATTATGCTTGAAATTCACAGGCTTTCCCATGCATCTGAACCCCTGTCCTACTAAGACATGTTACTTCTCTAGGACATAAATTAATCCAATACAAAGAATTTTGATAGAAATAAAAGATAAGCTCTAACACCAATATCACTTTTTAATTTGATTTCTCCTCTTTTTTCCCCAACTTGTACAATATCAGATTTTTGAAACATCCCATAGTTTTTCCAAGTAAATGTTGAGTATAACCAATGAGTAAATGAAGAGTTTGGTTCCAAACGCTATATCCTCCATTTGAATTAATTTTCATAAATGTACTTTTTCAAAGTAATTTCAGTGGAACTGTAATTGGGTTATTGTTATTTTATTTATCTTTACTCAAGCCAAACACAACTGCAATTTCATTGATATTACCTGAAACACACAATTAAATAACAAGACATTAATATTCTCAAAAATTTAGATTTTGGACCAAACTCTTCAAATACACCACATACTGGCTTTGTGGCTTACTGTTTTCTTACCATCAAAAAACTGTTGCAGGGCCTCACTTTCTCCCAAGACGTCCATTGGACCACCTCCAGTCATGAAATATTTTACTTCCAAATCACCTTCTGGAAACAGAGCCATATTACACAAGCTATGTAAAAGATGGTTAAGATACCCTAAGTACAACATAGTTGTTTTGCTAACTTAATTCTAGTTGAACCAATTATGTCATAAGACCTATTTCACAACATTCTCCTAGAGATAATAGCATTGGAACTTCCCCCTTGAAGCAAAGCGTTGACGTTCCCCACTTCACCGGTGGGGGTGGTGTCAAATTAGCACTAGGCTGTCTGCTATAGTGACACTTTCTGCTTAGCCATTTTGGTGTCTGTGGTTTCCACCAAATGTGCCATTTGATGAGCCACAGAAGATTTGTTGTGGACATAATTAATAAAGAATGAATTAATAAAAACCCAAATCCCAGTTTGTAGCCATTTTTATGAACAAATAATCTCAACAGCTGGCCAAAAACCAGCCAGCTTTGTTAGATTCTCAAGTGTCAAAAAATATTGAGGGAAATTTGCATGTATTTATGTTTTTGACTTGATCAAATTGTTGATAGTTTACTTTGATGACAACTATATTTTAGATATTACAAATGGCATTAATTAATCAATATGTTCCTGAACTGGAAAAAATAATGGATCTTCTTTCCTATCTGAAGCTGACTTACCTTCAAACCAAGATGGAGTTCTTACAGTCTGTGTTGCCTTGGCACTTGGAAAAAAATCAGGTACAATCCATTTGGGTCAGGAATGATGACACCTATTTGCTTGTTAGTCCATGCCCATTCCCTAATCCATGGATTTTCAACACAATATCCTTATGGAAATAAGAAAAATCTTCAGAATAATCACAATTTTCCCCCTGATTCCCGCAAATGGCGGACGTGAAGCCTTCCGTCTGTCTTTGGATGTACTTTGTCCTCTAATCACAGGTAACACATCCTCATACCACATCCTGCGCAGGCGTGCACCTATCTATTGGTGTGTGTGTGTGTGTCAGGTGGCCTTGCATCAGGGTCATAAAGGGAACATTCTTTCCAAGGTGAACACACACCAGGGGACACTACACTTGTGGGAAGAGCCCGACCTCACAGACTCACACACACACAAACTGTGAGAGGCCTCTTATCTCCACTCAGACATTTACAAACAGCACACTGCCATTCCTGATATACAGCCCCCCATTTTCCCCCTCTGGTTCACACTGACGAAGGCCATCAGGCCGAAACGTTTGTCAATTAACCCCTGTGCTAAAATGGATTAAAAGCAAGAAAAGATTTTTGGAGTGCGACCATTTGTTATTTTTTATGAGTTCCCTGGATTACGCACCCACAAAGAAACAAGAGAAGAATCGGGAGAGCGCGGTGTTGGCCAAGAAAAGGCCCCCTCTGGTTCATGAAACAACTCTGCTGCTGGGTGCCTGTTTGTCTCCTCCCAGAGCGGCAGGACAAGATCAAAAACAAGCCGTCTACATCAGCCATTTGGCTGCATCACCCAGAAAACCATCCTGTTCAGTGCATACTCAATGTTTATGAACATCTTAGATATACCACCAGCCAGCTGCAATTACTGCCTGCCTCCATGACATAAACTTGTGGATGACACAAAACTACCTGAAGCTAAATATAAATCAGCTCTTGCTAAGATGGAACCTTTCACCCTTTGTGTAGATGGCAGCACCATCCCTTGGTCCAACCAGGTCAAGAGCCTTGGTGTCATATTGGACAATACACTTTCATTTAGTGTGCACATAATCAGAATGTCTTGAAGTGCCTTTTTACATCTAAGGAACATTGCACGGCTTCGCCCAGTGCTCACTCAGCAGAGTGCAGAAGTCCTTGTAAATGCGTATGTGACATCTCGGCTTGACTACTGTAATTCCATCTAGTCTGAAATCCCTAATAAGCTACTCCATCGGCTCCAACTGATTCAGAATTCTGCAGCTAGGATTATAATAGGCTCCAAATCCACAAGCCATGTAACACCATTGCTTATGCAACTGCACTGGCTTCCAGTTGCCTAAAGAATACGTTTCAAAGTCCTGCTCCTGGCATACAAGGCCCTACTCAATTATACTCCCACCTACCTCACTGATCTCCTGGAAGTTTACACCCCTGCCTGCTCACTGAGATCCTCCTCAGCAGGCCTACTGCATGTGTGAACCTCAGCACCCTGGGAGAGGGCTTTCAGCTACATCGCCCCCAAGCTGTGGAATTCACTGCCAGACTACATCAGACACTGCGACTCAATTACTGACTTTAAAAACAGACTTAAAACCCATCTCTTCAAGATGGCTTACGCTGGACTGACTGACTTTTACTTTTATTTTTCATGTTATGAGATGACTATAATTTTAACAACCTTTTTTGTTTGTGAAGTGACCTTGAGTGTCATGAAAGGCGCTTTAAATAAAATGTATTTTATTTAATAATTGTATTATTATTATTATTATTATAATATACGGTTTCCCATACATGATTAAACCTAGTCCTAGTCCTAGTCTAAACCCTGTGGAGGCTCCACTGAATTTTCTCTTTTAGTTCAGGATTAGACTTGTCCAGACCATGTCAGGCAACCAAACCACATACAGAAATGTATGCAGGTGGGTATCCGTAAGGGTGCAGGTGGAAATTGCAGATAGGTGGTGGATTTAAGGTCGGCATGGGGGCGCTGCCAGGCATCCCTTTCCTGGACCACTGGGTCTTTATAGGGCAGGAGAGGTCATGTTTTACGTGCACTGACGGGGCAAAGCACCAGGAAGTCTGACTGGTAGGCTGTCTGAGGCAGCGGAGACAGGACCCACGCAAAGGCACTCCTTACCTACTCATGTCATTGCTGGTGTGCTAATCACACATACATCAATAAAACACACACACACAGCTATCTGGAGGGCTGAGAAGCACAGGGGTTTACAAGTATATTAGGAGGACTAAATTCCTAGAAATGGATGCTGACAAGGCAGTACTGATCCCTGTTGTGGGTGGGCCATGTCGGTCTGTGACTGAAGCAAATGATCTTATACAGGCCTACATTTTTTTCTTTCAAAGACAAAGCAGAGGGTAAACCAGATTCCAGAGGTATACAATTTTCTTTTTATTTATTCAGAGTGTTCCAGAAAGGCACTAAAATAAAGTGAAAAAGCTTGATGAAACCAGGAGTGTGGAACAGAGGACAGAAAGGGGAACATTTGGGAGATACTGGAAACACTCACACACACACACACACACACACACACACACACACACACACACACACACACACACACACCATATCTACACACACTCAGACACACACTAACAGAACACCACCACAATGTCACACAACTAGCTATTGTTACAGAGGGCTCAGAACTTTGAGGGGAAAATAGACTCCAGATAGAGGATTTTATCTGACAAATATCTAAAACTTCACATTTATAAGATTGTACAGGCTTCATAAAAGTACTTGCGAGGACAAAGAATGAATGCATATCCAAAAAGAGCAAAAACTTCTGTTCATATTCTTTCCCTCAAAAAAAAAAAAAAAAAAACAGAACCAGAACAAAGAAACATTACTTCATTGCATTTAGCAAAGTATTACACGTAATGGAATAGGAGACAATTCAGCAGCATATTCAGTATTTTGTCCTTAGTTGGGCTGTCTCAACTGATGGTCGCAAGGATAGGTGGACACACTGCATACACTCACACACAAACACACACACTCAGATGCCAGGGGTGTGTGTCCTTGGGATGGGTGAGGCAGACAGAGAACTGAGAAGCAAGGGGGACATGAGGGCAGGGTGGGCGGTCCCTCTGAGGCCTTCTCGCAAGATGATTGGAGAGTGCTGCCGTCCATCACAAGATGGGGACCGTTGGTTGGTGGCTTTTTAAGCTCAGAGGTCGTCTTTGTAGTAGCCCAGCTTGGCATATGACATCTCCTTGCGCAGCTGCATGACCTCCCAAAACATCTGCTCAGCTGTGTGTGAGGAACGGGAATACACTAAGTGATGGCAATATTATACAAGTCCGGCATGTCTACTTATATACTAATTAAAATATTTCTAAAGGAGGCTTCCCGCTGTCTTTTTACTGCCACAGTTAAGGCGGACTTCAAAGACTGGGTGTGTGGCCACCCACATGCAGGGATGGGAGAAACAAACATGGAGGTAATCTAACGCACAGATTGCTCCACTTCCTGCGGAGAGCAGTGACCTTGAGAAATCTACTAGTCGAACGGACTAACTGCCTCATACGTAATGTTAATGGGTATGGCCTTCTGAATTCATCAGCACTCTTGAGCTGTCCCTCTGGGAGACAATACTGCCCATACCACACACACATACTTGAGCTATCTTTCTGGAAGGCATTACTGATACCATACGCACTTCCAACAAGACCAACATTTTTGCTCACCAGCTAAATTAACTATTGTCCATAATTTGTGTATCAGCCTAACACAGCATGTATAAGGACTAACTCACAGTCCTGGTTGTACCCTGGACCTTATCATCCATATCACTACAATCGCCAAGGACTTGGCCTTATCTGATCATGTCTGTGTCCCCATACATTCAGAACAGATGTATGACTGTAAAAACCAATCATACATTATCACACGGATGTCCCCTTTGAGCACTTTCAAGGACTTTCTCAAGTGTGAGACTCTGTAGACCTAAGGTCAGGAAAGACGTTTGGCCTTGGGCCATTTTTGTTAAGCCAATCGATGGCGGGCCAGAACATAAATCAAACAAATTGAAGAGTGGTTATCCAGATAGACTGCTGGACCTGGAGATCGATTTCAAGCGGGGGTATATTAAAATTGATTCTAAATAGGGAATCAATAGGGGCAGCTGTGGCCTACTGGTTAGCACTTCAGACCTGTAACCGGAGGGTTGCCGGTTCGAACCTCGACCAGTAGGCACGGCTGAAGTACCCTTGAGCAAGGCACCTAACCCCTCACTGCTCCCCGAGCGCCACTGTTGATGCAGGCAGCTCACTGCGCCGGGATTAGTGTGTGCTTCACTTCACTGTGTGCGGTGTGTGTTTCACTAATTCACGGATTGGGATAAATGCAGAGACCAAATTTCCCTCACGGGTTCAAAAGAGTATATATACTTATATACTTATACTTAAATAGTTCTCATCTCATAATTTCCTTTTACCTTGTTCTTGCCAAAATGGTAAGCAATAGGCAAACTATTCTCCATATTATAATATTAACAACAGTGACACACTACACAATACAGACGCACCATATGATGTGCAGATACTTTCCCCACCATTTTTTCTTTTTTTTTTACCTCATAGCAGCAGACGGGCTTCAGATGGTAAATGTATCTGTACTGTCTGGCACATACTGAACTATTACTTGACCATATCATTTTTTGGCAGTCATTAAAGTAGTTTTTAAATCAAATTGTTTCACTTTAACAGCCTTATCAACGTCAAATGGGGTCATTCCACGTCAGTTCAACCAGGGCCCACGCACTTAGGTCTCAAAAAATTCTGAAAAAATTACCAGGTGTACCTATGTTACCCAGGAGACACACTGTAAAATTACTCTTATGTAAGATCAATACTTTCCAAGATACAGCCAGTTTTACAGGGGGAGGGGGTGTCGATTTTGTCCAGGCTCTTTTTTTTGTCAAAGTTCACAAGCCCACAGCGCAAGAACTAAACCATGTAGGAGGCTCAAATTTTGCATGGTGGTACATAAATAGGAATAGTATGTAGCAAAATCATCACGTTTGGTCTGGATAATCCTGCATGGTCATAGCTGCCTCTCAAAGTTGATACAAATTTTATTGGAGTTTTTGGCTGGGCTCTGTTTAAGCCTTCAGAAGACATATTTGTACTCGACATGTTTTCTTGATTTATTTTCCTTACTGAGATAAGTAGAAACACTCTCACAAAAAGCAATGAACAGAAAATAAATCCCTTCAGGGTCTGAACAGCAGACCTCACAAGTCTGAAAAATAATTTTGGTTATCATTTTCAGAGCACCCAAACACCTTGTGGGAATATAGAAAGATTTTTTAAATATGTTTTCCTTATTCTCAATGATCCCTTCTTTTTGAAAACACCAATTTGACTTGTCTTATTCAAATCTTTCTTTTTTATTTTCCACCCTGAACATGGGCAAAATGCCCCATTGACATCAATATGTTTTATATAGAGTCACCACACTGCCACCTGTGGTTGTATAGAGTAACCTGTGGTAGCTCTATACAAAACATATTGATGTCAATGGTGCATTTTGCCCATGTTCAGGGTGGAAAGTGAAAAACAAATTCCCACAAGGTGTTTAGGTGTTCTGAAAATGAGAACCAAAATGATTTTTTAGACTTCTAAGGTCTGCTGTTCAGACCCTGAAGGAATTTATTTTCTGTTCATTGTTTTTTGTGAGAGTGTTTCTACTTATCTCAGGCTCTTGATTTATTTTCCTTACTATGTTGAGTACATATAGGTCTTCTGAAGGCTTAAACAGAGCCCAGCCAAAAACTCCAATAAAATTTGTATCAACTTTGAGGGACAGCTATGGCCATGCAGGATTATCCAGACCAAACGTGACGATTTTGCTACATACTATTCCTATTTATGCACCTGCATGCAAAAATTGAGCCTCCTACATGGTTTAGTTCTTGCGCTGTGGGCTTGTGAACTTTGACAAAAAAAGAGGCCGAACAAAATCGACACCCCCCCTCCCCCTGTAAAACTGGCTGTATCTTGGAAAGTATTGATCTTACATAAGAGTAATTTTACAGTGTGTCTCCTGGGTAACATAGGTACACCTGGTAATTTTTTCAGAATTTTTTGAGACCTAAGTGCGTGGGCCCTGGTTGAATTGACGTGGAATGACCCAATGAGTATTTTCCTGGTTTTCAGTCAATCAGTCATGCTAATCACAGCACTGAAACAGATCTAATTTTTTAAATGACATACGCTTAAATATCAATACAGGCTAAACATTAGTCCTAGCATTATTAGGACAGACTTTGACACGTTCGTCATTACAACACAGACTGGAACACTGGGTTGGATTATCAGGTATTAAGGTTATCAAGTTCCCTTGGTCATGCATTCTGACGTAAAAGGTCAAGTGTATTGTTGTATTGTGGGCAGCCGTGGCCCACTGGTTAGCACTCTGGATTTGTAACCGGAGGGTCGCCGGTTCGAGCCCCGACCAGTGGGCCGCGGCTGAAGTGCCCTTGAGCAAGGCACCTAACCCCTCACTGCTCCCCGAGCGCCGCCGTTGAAGCAGGCAGCTCACTGCGCCGGGATTAGTGTGCGCTTCACCTCACTGTGTGTTCACTGTGTGCTGTTTGTGTTTCAATAATTCACCGATTGGGTTAAAATGCAGGGATCAAAAAAGTATATATACTTATACTTAAGTGCACTGTGTGTGTGTATGTGTGTGTGTGTGTGTGTGTGTGTGTGTGTGTGTGTGTGTGTGTGTGTGTGTTAGGGCTGCAACGATCCCTCCATCGATTAATTCATTAGTTGACTTTTTGATAAATCGATTAATCAGTTTACGTCATTTTTTAAAGAAAATACATCAATATTCTCTGATTATACTACTTGAATATTTTCAGCTTTACTGTACCTACTCCTCTATGACAGTGCACTAGATATCTTTGGTGTGTGGACAAAACAAGCATTTCAAAACAATGGGAAAAAATGATCGACCATTTTTTCACCATTTTCTGGCATTGTATCGATCAAACAACTAATCGATTAATCGAGAAAATAATCAGCAGATTAATCGACTATGTAAATAAATGTTAGTTGCAGCCCTAGTGTGTGCCTCTGAGAGCTCTCACCATCTTGCTGCTTGACCAGGCCTTGTTGGATGTAGCGGATGTAGGTGAAGAAGTTGCAGACGGATGTGATCTGGATGACGTTAGACAACGAAGGACAACAACAACAACATCCAATCAACATATAGCAACCTCAATCTAGATGTGGGCAGCAAAATGAAGCTGCTGCTTTGAGTGGCTTTTGCATACTAGCATGAGAACCATTTCCTTGAATGATTTTTTTTTTGTCTACTGTGCTGTGGTTGCACATTACTGCTCTACTGTGCTGTGGGCTTGGTACATCAACACAAAGCAAACTCCAGACTGTTAACACAATTATCACAGATGTACACACACTGTAAGAAATGTTTTTTAACAGGGCGGCAATTTTTAAGGTCTTCAGTTCTCCCGCCTCCATCCCTTTAATTACCACTTCCTTCTCTGAGACAGGCTGAAAATCCCCTCCAACTCCCTCAGTCTAGGCATGTTAAGGCATGTAGAGCAGAGCAGAGCGCCTCTGGGTCCCCTTACTCACCCGGTAACGGCAGAATGGAGACACGTAGTAGTAGTTGCTGGAGTCGCCAAACTTGATTCTGTGCTTGCAGGTTTTGGTCTGGCCGCTGAGGGCACATTTTCTGCAGGATGGACAAGTGGGGGGGGGGGGGGGGGGGTGTTAAAAGGGCTTTAAAACGCTGACCATAGCACTAGGGCATCATGTACAGGGCAGCGATTCCCCAAAAAGCATCGGTGTGAGAGAAGACGACCATCATTAACTGATACAGAAACTGATATAGATATATCACTTTTCTCCCTCTCTTTTTTCGGTTATTAGTCACAGTGGTCGTAGGACTGCGATGAATTTGGGGAAATGGAGCTTTGGCCATTAAATAGCAGCACTGCTTGTACTGTGTCTAATGGAGCACACAGGAGCATCACATATTATGCTCAAAGTGTTACCAATCTGATAAATATACCTTCACCTTATTTTTTAATAAGAGGGAAGGAGAGAGGAGAGTTTGGACAGAGCCAGAGAGAGGCTGAGTCTGAGTGTGGGGGAGAGAGGGAACGACAGATCTAGAGAGAGCTAGAAAAAAAAGAGAGAAAAGGGGTGTCATGTGCAGAGTGCATGAAGCAATGGTGGCAAGCATGTGTGTGAAAAGATGCAATAGAGATCAGAGACAGAGAAAGAGAGAAAGTGAAAGGGAAGGAAAGAAAAGAAGAGACAGAGAGAGAGAGAGAGAGAGAGAGAGAGAGAGAGAGAGAGAGAGAGAGAGAGAGAGAGAGAAAGAACTTTCGTTCACTTACGTGACTATTTCAGACCTCCAGCCACTAGGGGGCACCCCAAACCCGAGCGTGAGGAACAGAAAGGACAGGAGGGAGGACGGCAAACGACAAAAACAAAACAGAGACCGACAAAAACAAAAACAGATGGAGAGAAAAACCCATGACCAAAAGGAAGGTGGCCCAACACACTGACAGACACACAGCAGCAGATCACCATGAGAAGCCAAGAGAGAAGTGTGGCAGCAGTGAGGTGGTGTGGATATAGAGTGACGGAGAAAGGGAGAGAGAGAGAGAGAGAGAGAGAGAGAGAAGAAGCAAGAAAAGAGAGAGAGAGAGAGAGAGTGAGGAGAGAATGTGAGAGAAGAAGCAAGAAAGGCAGAGAAAGAAAGAGAGAGAGAGAGGAGAGAAGCAAGAAAGAGAGAGAGAGAGAGAGAGAGAGAGAGAGAGAGAGAGAGAGAGAGGAGAGAGAGAGAGAGAGAGAGAGAGAGAGAGAGAGAGAGAGAGAGAGAGAGAGACAGCAGGGTGCTAAAGGAACTGGCGCCAAACCACAGGTAAAAGTTCATCAAGCTACTGTACATAAGTGATCTTTCGGTTAAGGATTAGGTCTAGGATTAAGGATTAAGTTAGCAAGGATTCACTGACTACACTGGATAACAAATGATGAGTGAAATAAATCTCTTCTAGGTGGAATGTAACATTGAATCACCACAAAGCTTCCCCCATAGCTCCACAGGGTCCCCAATTCAGGTCAGCTGTGGAGTAGAGGAGGGTATCGGACAGCAGCACTGGGGGTTGTGATTGGCTGAGGAGGGTCTCACAGGAGCACTGGGGTTGTGATTGGCTGAGGAGGGTCTCACAGGAGCACTGGGGTTGTGATTGGCTGAGGAGGGTCTCACAGGAGCACTGGGGTTGTGATTGGCTGAGGATTGACTACTGGAGGATCTGAAAGACTCTGGCTTGTTCATTCTCTCTCTTCTGAAGGCCCGCAGTTCCAGCTGATTACTATTCCACCCCAACTCCGCACGCACGCACTCACTCACACTCACTCACACACTCACGACCAGAGGGCAAGAAGATACGATGAACAAGATTCAGCTTTTAATCTAAGGGAGGCTGAATAAATTGTGTCGAAAGGCTGAAGACACTAGCAAAGGGGCTAGCAGAGGGGCTGAATATAGATAGGAATAAACTCTGTGTGTGTGTGTGGTGTGTGTGTGTGTGTGTGTGTGTGTGTGTGTGTGTGTGTGTGTGTGTCTTGTTCTTGTAACCTGGAGGAGCCTGAATATTAGTGGCTCCAAATGCAGACAAGGATGCGTTTCATATCATGTTTATCCTGTGAGACCGGTTTACTTAAAGTGGGATGTTGACAGCATTTCTCCAGAATACACAAGGCAGTATGTACCTTTGGAGTTCACAAGGGTACTATGTATTTGCAGACCTGTCATTACTGTATATTCATAGTGTGCATTATTGCTTTACTTCCTTCGGTGTCTTTTTAATCACACCAGACCACCTGTATTTACCTGGTACAGTACCTAATGTGTGTGTGCATACATGTGTGTGTACATACAGTTTAGAACAAAATTATTCATTCCCCTGGCAAATATTGATGTAATGTTGATTTTCTCTTTATCATTATGCTTGACCTTCTCAAAGTAAATGGTAACACTAAAACAAGGGGCTACATTAAGAATTGTGGAAGAAAACATCAGGGGTATGAATAATTTTGTTCTTAACTGTACGTGTGTTTGTGTGTGTGTGTATGTGTGTATGTGTGTGTGTGTGTGTGTGACTGAAAACACACACACACACACACACACACACACACACACACACACACACACACACACACACACACACACACAAAGTATAAATTCTACAAACATAGCTACTAAATTCAGATCCCCTTCTCTCCTTGCAATGTGTGTCCACTCAACCCAGATCACTGTGTAGGAGACCAGTCTGTTAGAGGAATCGAGGTGACAACTGCAGTCAGCTACACTAGTTAGGGCCTCCATGTTAGCCAAGTTATGATCAACATCTATGTTAGTCTAGTCAAATCATTGAGGGTTTGGACCATTTACGTAGCATTTATAATCTGTTCTACTGCTTGTGCGTGTGTCTGTGCATCTATGCTGTATGTGTGTGTGTGCATGTGTGTGTGTTACTCACTTTGGTCCCCCACACTCCACAGCAGAGGCCTTGACTACGGGCAGCGGCTGGAAGCCCACAGGCTCCACACTCAGAGTGTTCCTCTCCACCGCCTCCAGGATAGCTGACCCCAGCTGGAACCAAAACACACACACACAAAACAAACAACAACACCCATACATTTACATAACCACAGACATTTACATCTGGTACACATGTGATACATTTGCATCAGCACAGAAATTTACATCTCATATATGGGCCGACTGTGCGCGCACACACACACACACACACACACACACACACACACACACACACACAGAAATTGTGCTAACTTGTGATGTTTTTCCAAGCAGAGAGGATATATTTAGACAGCAGGCACAAGTAGTACTCAAAATATCTTAGAAACATTTCTCTGACCATCGTGAAAAGAACGCAGATGACGCAGATTAAATGGATTGGATCACACATAGTCAGGCATGAACAGTAAACTGACCATGTTTTCCATTGCGGCATAATGCTTTCTTACTGTGCCATACAATGACATGAAAGCGAGACTCCGTTACCCAACCGTGACTGTGCTGGACGTATAAATTGCCGAACCTGCTGGACAGCATTTCTGAGGCCAATTTGGAACCTGATGCCTGAATGTATTATCAGTGTGCAGAGGTACTGCAGTACCTCCGCACAACCACAAGGTGGCAGTGCATCAGGGCAGAAACCAGAGCCGTATCGCCTCTGGCAGAAACCAGAGCTGTAGATAGAAAGTGTCTTCGGCTCTGAGCAGAAACGGTGTGGGGTGTCTTAATAGTAAACTAAAGGAATGAAAGACTGTTTACATGCATGGCCGTTGGTTTCACAACAGCCCCAGGCATGTACTGTCAAAAAAATGGTGATAAAGCAGGGGCAACCCAATGGCTGTCTGGGAAAAAACGGTCACAAAGTGGTTAAGTCCAACGACATAGGCCCAACAGCCTTTTCGTCAAAAAAACAAAAAACAAAAAAAACCAGCGCAGCCAGTCGGATTTTGCAACTTGTAAACCTTGTCACCATCACCTCAGTTTTAGTGAGGGTAAAACAAAATCAAATTTTTTTTATTTTATTTTACTGTCTATGGAGAAAAACGAGCGGCTCTGAAAGGCAGTGGACCCGGAAAAAAAATGTATTACAGTAATTTCCTGTGTATTAGCGGCACTATGTATAAGCCGCAGGACATTGTTTTATGCAAGTTAAAAGAAACAAAACCATATTAATACCATATTAACTGCCCCTGTGTATTATCCTCATAGCTGAAGAAATTTTGCAAAATCAATGTATAAGCAGTGGCTAATAGTTGGGAAATTACGGTAGCCCATTATTGCATCATGACTTAATAACCGAATTCTGCAAACCCAGCAGGGTACATATTGTGCGCAGGCAAAAACAATATCATCCAGCTTTCAGTCAGGAATTTTCCAATCTTCCAAAAAGGCATACATTTGATTGGAATACAATCATGACATTTAGAAGAGATAAGCCTGTTTTCCATAACTGTTACCTCACGATCAACAGCCATTAAAATACAGCAACTAACTGGAGATAAATCCCGATGTGGGGGACACAGGCTTGGCTTTGTGCCAGAGGAAACCTGTTCTCTGCCTGTGGAGGGCATTGCAGCCTAAGTTGCTGATCCTGTGCCAGTTCGGCTGGTTTGCTTATGATGGATGACACTGGGCTCTGAGATGGGAGAATCTGATCAAAGATCAGTAGGGTTAACGTGAGATGACTCACAAGAGGGAACACTGATTAATACTTAAGCAAACACTGAGCCTGACGCAGAGAGAATGGTTTATGCTTTATGGGAGAGTGTGGGGTGTGAGCCGCAGATAGTATCATCTGTATACCAACATATGAGACTCTTTCAACGCAACACAACACAACACAACACTCCCTTTCACACATACACCAATACACACAATTTTGCTCACACATACACACCTAAACACACACACACACACACACACACCTCGCTTTTGGAGAAGGTGAGGCAGGGGTAGATGTCCTCTCTGTAAATGCGCTCCAGGAAGGAGCAGCTCCTCTCCAGGCTGGGCTCCTCTTTCCATGCCTTAAACTCACTGAACAGGAGTGAGTCCACCTGAGAATCACACACACACACACACACACACACACACACACACACACACACACACACACACACACCAGGGTGTTAGGTAAGCAGTATAAATACATTCTATGCCTCTAATTCACCAAGTAGGAATACAACAAAGGGTAGCTCTCGCTCGCGCTCTCACACACACACACACAGATAGACACACACACACAGATAGACACACACACACACACACACACACACACACACACACACACACACCAGGGTGTTAGGTAAGCAGTATAAATATATTCTATGCCTCTAATTCACCAAGTAGGAATACAACAAAGGGTAGCTCTCGCTCTCTCACACACACACACACAGATAGACACACACACACAGATAGACACACACACACAGATAGACACACACACACACACAGATAGACACACACACACAGATAGACACACACACACAGATAGACACACACACACACACACACACACACAGATAGACACACACACACACAGATAGACACACACACAAAAAAAATGGGAGCACCAGCAGGCTCCTCATATAGCCCTGAGGTATTTCCCAGAGCTGTGAGAGAGTGGGCGCCAGTATGATTGGATTGGGCTTGGACAGCCTGACAGAGTTGGAGTCCTGAGTGCTGGCTCCCCGCTGCCCCTAAGCATCAGCACTGCAGAGGGGGCAGGACACGTGGCCGCCCCTGGACCCCTGGGGGGCCATCCAATCAGCAGAGACCATCCTGACGTGCTAACGACGCGGTTTGCATACGGATGAGGTCGGACAGGAGGGGGCAGCGGAGAGGAAGCCGAGAGCTCCAACACACACGGCCATCATACATGTGCTTAGACACGCACACACACCTTCACGCATGCGCACAAGGATAGTGGTGGGAAATGGGGGGGGGGGGGGGGGGGGGGGTTCTTCTGTGAGTTCTCATTTTCCTATATGCAACCATCCAGAGAGAGAGAAAGAGAAAGAGAAAGAGAGAGAGAGCGAGAGAGACAGAGATGGGGGGACAACAAAAAGGTACAGTAGACACCCACAACCTATATGACTAACAGTCATTTCACACCCTAGTGACGACACACACACGCACACACACACACACGCTCTAAAATTCAGCATGGATTCTGGTAACTGCTGCGAGAGGCCTCCCCGTTTCCCTGGATTTCTTCAGAACTGAGCCGCTCCATGCACGAGCGTTTCAACCTTATCCAGGCGGATTAAGCACCAAACCACCTAATCTTTAACTACCATTTCAACAGTGGAGGAGCACACACACACACACACGTTCACACACACAGAAAAGAAAAATCTCCACCTTCCTATCTTCTCCGACCCTCTCTCTCACACACACACACTCACACACCCCTGTCAACGAGGGGTTGCATTCAGACAGCAGAAAATGGATCAATAGCCTGATAAGGCCGATGGCTTAGGGAGGGATGGCAGACAGAATTAGACAGGGCTTTTTTAAAGCTTTTTTTAAAGGCTGCATGAGTATTGCTATATAAACTCCCTCCTCTCAGAGAGAAGGGGCATCCTGAGTTCAGTTGGGGGGACGAGGGGAGGGAGTGTATGTGTGTGTGTGTGGGAGAGAGGAGGTACATGAGTTTGGAGGAAAAGAGAGGTTTCTTTTGTAGAGAGGTAAAGAGAAAGAGAGTGAGAGAGACAGAGAAAGAGAGTGAGAGAGACAGAGAGAGAGAGAGAGAGAGAGAGAGAGAGAGAGAGAGAGAGAGAGAGAGAGGGAGAGAGAAGAGAAGAGAAGAGAGGTAAGGGGAGACAAAGACAGAGTGCTTGTGTGAGACTTTGTACGACTCGAGTGTGACTTTGTGCGTCATAAACACACACAGAAGTTTGAAGTTGAATTTGTCAGCAGCAGGTAAAGGGGCCGCTGTCAGGGAGACGGTAAATAAAGAGATGGTGAGAAATGAGAGATGAAAAAGAGCGATAGCCGAGACAAATGGCATGAGGCAGACCAATCAGCAGAGGAGGTGAGGAAAGAGAGAAAGAGAGAAAGAGAGAAAGAGAGAGAGAGAGAGAGAGAGCACAGTGGCAGACGAGTGCAGAAGGAAAGAGAGGAAAGAGAGATGGTGAAGCAGACACAATGGAGTGTTGAGAGATGCTGTGTACTCTTCCTAGAGGACAAAGCTGGAATAAGGGTTTGCGGCGTGGATACGGCAGGTGAACGCCAGGCCACACACGCCAGATCGGAACATTTATTACAATAGAGGGAATTCTTCAATGTGGATTTCCCAGTTGGGATTCGACATGTGCGTGCCACCAAAGGAAGATTGGCATGGATATTTTAATATCCCTCTCCACATGTAAACAAGGTGATACAATTGTCCAAGCTGATGAGAGACTCAAACTCTGTATGGATGGTCCTAACGTAATACACCTGATGTCAATCATCAAGTCCATTTGGGGATGTTTGAGGTGCATTTGATCAGGGTTGCAAGAGAGAAAGAGAGAGAAGGAGAGAAGGAGGTGGCAGAACGAGTAAACTGTCCGGCAGCTACAAGGCCCTGTTTGCTTAGCAAACAAGTGGCGCTCGTAATTTGTGAAGGTTTTACTCATCCATCTTCAGGCCAGTTATTGAGCCCTTAGGCACCAAGCTAATGGGATGACATGCATTTCATCTGAGACTACAGTGGTCCAGTTTCTCCCTCTCAGGGGTGGCATCGGCCTACACAGCACGGCACTGTCCTGTTCTCCGCGGCAAAGACGCCGTGAAACACAGAGATAGAACAACAACAACAACAACAAATCGCTGGTGATGGGACACGACGTGTGAGAAACGGACAGAAGGAATGAAACGCACAGTGAGTGGGAGAGATAAGCAGTGGCAGTGAGGCGGAGGCAAATAGGGAAAGATAAGCGGAGTAGAAACAAACAAGTGATACACGGTGCTTGGGAATGGAACACGGCATTCCTGGCCTGGGAACATTGCTGGAATTTCTGCTAGAGAGACTCCGGAGGAGGCAGAGATAGAATTAACGATTTAATCCTGAAGGGGATATACAGCAATGAGGATAACAATCGAAAGGGCGACAGAGTTGGAATACAGAAAGCAGCAGGGAGGTGAAGGAGACCCAACAGTTTTTAAATAAGCATGAGCCGCATATTGGTAGCAGTAATGGATGAATGGGTGACATTATAAACTACCAGTCTTCCAGTGCAGACAGAACTTTCGCCTGAGCGATCATGTCCGCTCTGATCTGTTTTTGGCTGGTCCACAGTGCTGATGGGTACCTCTGGATGGAACACAACATTGCCAGGGGCAGGAATGTCTACTCTAATCTGTTCCGATTCTATGTCTGGTCCACAATGCTAACAGAGCTAGCAATGGCAATATTGATAATGTCTACAATGTCTTTATTGTATGTTATTTTACTCATATGCCTATTTAGTGTGTGTTGTACTGTATTTGTATTTTTTTCCACACTGCTAGACACCAACCAACGCCAGAGACAAATTTCTTGTGTGTGTTAAAGGAACACAACAACTTTTTGGTAAATTAGCTCATTTGTCTACCCCTGAGTTAGATGAGGATACATGCCCTTGTCATGCTCCTGTGCGTGCAATAACCCATTCTGACACCTTTAGCCTAGCTTAGCATAATTCACTGGAAGTGGGTTACACCAGTTAGCCTATAGCTCTACTATGGCTAAAATGGAACTATAGGCTAACTGGTATTCCTTCAATACTGTATATTTGGCCAATAAAGCACGCCTCTGATTCTGACTGATTGTGATTGTGGTCTGCGTACCTCTTTGCACTCGCGCACGATAGGCTGGGGCGCTCCGAGCTCCTGCTGGCTGCCCAGCATGGCGCTGCTGGTGCTCTTGTTGCGGGCGTGGCCCTTCTTGAAGGGGGCCTTGGGGCCGCCGGGCGGCAGCTCCTTGCTGGGCGAAGTGGGCGAGGTGGAGAGGACCAGGGTCTTCAGCGCCGCCACCTCCGCCTGCAGGACGTCAATCTGAGGAGGACAGGCCACACACAGAGGATTAGAGTGACCACAATGTCATCCCAGCAATAACCCATTAGGAGCAATCTACGGCTTTTGTGCAAACTTGATGTGCTATGTGCCCTGCTAAAAATACACAGCTTTAGAGATATTTTAAAATATACATTTAATGAGGGGGCTGTCAGAGATAGCATTCAAAGTGAAAATGGGTGACTTAAAAAGCACTCCCTTGGCCCACGACATGCAGATATTATTAGCACTTTATTAGCTCACAGAACATCTGAGTTTTCAAGCAGGACCAGGAGAAGACTTCATGATTTCAGCAGAAGACAGAAGACTTTTATATATAAATATTACGACACAATATTACAATATATAAATATTACAATCCAATGACAATGTCCAAACTAATAATAAACATTCATTTTCCTGGTGATGCACACATTTGCACGTACCACACCACCAAAGGAGTGGTATGGAGGAGGCTGTTGCATTTTTACGGTCACTTCTGTGGCTTGAATGTGCACCCTTGATTTAAGCAGCAGCCAGTTTAGCTTTGAGCCAGCTTAAGGAAGGTTGTGTGAACAGGAGCACAAACTCAGATGAGTGCTGGGCTCCGACAGCAGTGATGCTGATGCTCTTATACACATCACACCGCAGCATCACAGATCTGAGGCTGGAGAGGAAAGGTGCCTTTGGAGCACACCACCGCTCATCAATCAGCAAATCACACACACGTGCGCACACACACACACACATGCATGCACGCACGAACAAAGGCGCGCACACACAAACTCACATGCACATACACACACACAGCCTCTTCAAGCCCTCAAGCGTCGTCGCCCCAGCATACAGAGTGCTCATTAAAGCACCATCGGAGGTCACGGACTCCATTACCATAAGTGCCATAGAGAGGGGGGGGGGGGCTTGGGGGATAGCCAGAGGGAGACTGAAATGAGAGACTCACTCCTTCAACTTGTCTAATAAAACCTCCAGACACCTAAAGCTGTTGTGGAGAGAAAGGTACTAGTGGCCATTTTGCGTTCAAAACTATTTAAATGAAAAATGACTGCTTGTAAATATACATTTCAGGTGCCTGAATGACAGACTCTGAGATACGCTCTGCTTCTTTGTGAATTGAGATGCCAGTGATGCTTCAAACTGTGTGTTGCTCCAGCATTGGTCATTTCTTAGAATGCACACTGTATAGTGTCGTTTTCTTTTTTTATTTCATGGTGCTTAACGGTGTTGAAATCGTGGACACTGAATTGGTTTCAAACAAGGGTTACCACCCATTGTTGACCACATGTCCTTTCATTATTTGGACATATGGTACCCTCTGGTTAGCTTTAGCACATTTTGACGCGGGTGCTTACCTTGCCGAGAGCTTCCTTCAGCTGCTTCTCAGCGGCGGCCTGCTTCACGTTGGCCTCTCGCACCATCTTATGGGCCTCCTGTCAATGAGACGGCACAGTTCATATCGATCCCCCACAATCGTCTTCTCCAGCCCCGACTACAGTCACCCATGATGCCCACACACAGAGAGAGTCCCAGAGAGACACAGGCAGAGTCTGCGTCTCGGGAAAAGCACGGCAGCAAGCCCCTCCACCAGGCAGTAGTGGACACAGAGAGCAAGAACAGAACAAAAGGACTGAGAAAATAAGAATAAACAAAAACAAACAAACAAACAAGAAAATGTGACCCATTATGCATGAAGACAAAAAAGATAAAGAAAGAACAGAAAGAAAGAAAGAAAGAAAAAGTATGATAAAGGATAAAGAAGAAGAACAGATATATATATATATATATATAAAGCTGGAAAATGGGGGGGGGTCCACCAGATGTCCACCAGAGGAGAGAGTTGTGGGACCAGGGCAGGGACGGACACACACACACAGAAGTCGACACACACACAAAGAGGTCAACACACACACACACACACACACACACACACACACACACAGACAGAGGTCATACAGCTACTCACTTCCCCAGTTCAGCATAACTCGCGTCCACTTAGCCTCTGCTGCGAGAGAGAGAGAGAGACAGCAGCAGCAGCAGAAATGTACGCCGGACGGCCGGACAGAGCCAAATGATTTTATTACGCTAATTCAACTAAGCCACAGAGTCTGAAAATGAACTGCTCCGTCTGTGACTCAGGCTCATGAATCCATACAAACAGAATAGCGCTCTCCGAGCAATCAGATTTACGACACAAGTGCTGCAATATCTAAACTAGCTGCGCCGAGGTGCTGTCGTGGAAGGGCTGACATATGCCCGTGGCTCCAAAGTCGAGTGCAAGCCAAAGCCGGGAAGGTTACGGAGACTGCAGCAGGCTCTGGGCCAGTGCTGGCTTCGATCCGGCCCAGTTCTGGGTCATTCCGTAGCGTGCCTGGGGAAGTGGGGGTGCGGAGTAGCTGCACACCTTGTTCCTTACTGAAAGAGAGCGGGAGTCGAGATGAAAGGGGGGGGGGGGTCCCAGGGGTTTGTTGCAGGCAGACAAACACACACACGCACACACACACACACGCGCACACACACGCGCGCACACACACGCACGCGCGCACACACCTGTGCCATGATAAGAGGAAGGAGGTGACGAGACAAGACGAACAGGAGAGAAAACAAGAGAAGAGAAGAGAAGAGAGGATGAGGAGAACGATGGAGAGGAGGGATGAAGAAGCTGGACAAACCTCAAACAGACTCGCTGTGAGCTCCTCCAGTTCCTGCCCCAGCTGGTCCCTGACTTTAGATAGCCTTTCACATTCTTCGTCTTTTAACTTAAGCTCCTTCAAAAAGTAAAACAACAAACAAAAATGGAATGAAATGAATTAAGGAAACAAAAAATAAAATGAGGACAACATAATGAAAATATGTATATGGAAAATAAAACAAAATGAACAAGGTAATGGGAAAAAAAGATAAAGTTGCCTTTTTTTCTTGTTGGGCCGCATAAAAACATTCAGAGGAACACTTAACAAGCTGGCGACAGTGCAGCTGAAGTTTAAGTGGAGTGTCTGTGGATTGGGTGGTTGGCATTACCCTAACTGAGGTTTCCACTTCACACATGAACTCGCTCTCTCTCTCTCACTCTCACAGACACACACATACACACACACACACCTATTATGCTTGACAGCAGGCCAAGTTTTGGTTTTGAATTTAATAGACGGCAGATGCCATAAACAATATGACTATATTTACTCGGAGTGTTCTCTGTACAGCACAGGTCCTGATGACCTGAGAGGCTTGCCCAGACATACACTTAGAAAGAGACACACACACGCACGCACGCACGCACGCGCACACGCACACACGCACTCTCTCACACACACACACACACACACACAGAGACACACAGAGACACTGTGTGGGTGTTGGGCTGGTACAAAGCTGTGAAATGGGTCGTAAATTGTAGACTATACTTCCCTTAGCAACTGAAGAGGAACTCTGCTGAAGATCATAGGGGTCTGTGCGTGTGTGTGTGTGTGTTGGGGGTCACAGTGAACTACAATATATCTAAGGTACCATTAATACTGGCCAGTGGTCACACGTAAATATTCTGCAGATAATAGATATGCCAAACACACAGTCGGGCAGAGCCACGAATGTGAGACACATATCAACAGGATCACACACACACACCTTTCTCCCACGCTCTCCATGCGTGTGCGTGTGTTTTTGTGTGTGTGTGTGTGTGTGTGTGTGTGTGTGTGTGTGTGTGTGTGTGTCTTCTGAGCCACTCCTGTAGCAGAAGTCCAAGCAGGGGAAATGATTGGGGGAATTAATTATAAGCTAAGTCCTGCTGCTCATATCCAAGGATTAGCCCACATACAAGCTGTCCACACACACACACAAACTTTCAAGTGCATGAATACAAACACTTCTCTTCTCTTGGAAGGTCTTGGGAGTGTCCTATTCCGCCAATATGTAGCAGCTGATTGTGTGTGTGTGTGTGTGTGTGTGTGTGTGAGAGAGAGTGAGAGAGTGTGAGTATGTTTATGTGTATGTGCATGCCCCTCTGTGCCCATTGGGATAAAAGACAGCACCAAAAACGCAAAAGGCAACTGACCCACCATCTGGTTGCCATGGCAGCAGCAGGAGAGCGAGATGGAGAAGCAGCCGACTGGGTACACTCCACGCACGCACGCACACACACACACACACATACACAGCTGCTCCCATTAAACTCTCCAAACACCACAGCACACTAACAATACACATGCTGGGCAGTGCACTACAACACCCTGTGTGAGTGTGAGTGTGTGTGTGTGTGTAATGCTTTGGGTTTTATTTCTGAGATTTATGTTTTTTTTCTCCTCCTCTAGGAATTTAACAGAGTGACCAGATGTCCTGCTCCCCCCCCCCCCCCCAGTAACACGATCCAGTGCCATTATTTGTTGTACAGACGTCAAATTTAAAACTGAGTGCATTTGTTCCACATCTCAGAGACCAACATGAATTGTGTATTAATTGTGTTATGTCTCGTTT
>NC_055978.1:22185590-22375590 GCF_018492685.1 Alosa sapidissima | reverse complement strand
CGAATGCATTGCAGTCCATTTACCATCTAATTCTCCATCTCTACACTCACCAAACGTCGATACTTCTACTACTACTTTTTGTTTTGTTTTACTTGTCTAAGAGTATTCTAATCGTCTGTCTATATGCTGACAAAGGTCTGGGCCAGACATTAGTCTGCGCTGTCAACATCAGCTGCCAACAACTAATTAAATTTACAAAAGAGTTTTTGAAAGTGCATATTTTTGCTACTGTGCTGCTGTATGCTTTGAGCCGGGACTCAGACGTCAGACTAACTGGCAGCCTCTACAAACTGGAAATGAGGAAAAGCTTTTTCACTTCTGCAGTTTGTCTAATCCTTCCAACCTCAAACACACGCACTCAACACTTCTCTGTGGTCTGTGAAAAGCTCAGCAGTTTTGTTTGTCAGTTAAGCAGCCTTGTGTTCCTCTATTAGGTATGGCAAAACAAAAACAACATCAACAACAAAAACAACTGTCATGGTCATACTGTAGACGGTGTCCCTTTCCCTCAGACAGGTCTTCCACACCCAGTTCCAGGATTTCAACCTTTTTCCTTCTCCACTCTCTTGGCAACACCTCGTAAAGACACCTTATCCTTATCATGTAATCCAAAGGTTAAACAAACCAATCATGCCATCCTTTTGATGTTTCAACACAGACCATTAGTTTCCCAGATTAGACCCCCCCCCCCCCCCTTTCTTAATGAGTCTCAGGTACTGTAATAATGGCCTTATATGAGCCTGACTGGACAACCTGACTGGGCACAGCAGCTGCCAATCAAGTAGGTTCACGTGGCAACTGGAGCACCAATGCCGGATCACCGGGGGCACATCAGGCTTCAATATGCGGCAGTGTGGGCAGACCGCAGTCTCGCCACCTTGTTGCCAGGACAGCTCATTTCAAAATGGACACTGCTGACAGTGCTGCGAGGGCTTTGAAATGCCAAATACGCACTCCCATATTTACAGTCTCTCAGTGGCAGCAGTGCAGGAGAAAATGGAAGGAACAGTACAGAGCGTAAGGGCAATACGACGCTATAAATTACTGGTGGACGCCCTGAAACACACACACACACACGCACACACACACACACGCACACACGGACACACACACACGCACACACACACACCTGGAGCAGCACACACTAAATATTAATATTTGTGCATGTGCGCACACACACACACACACACACACACACACAGTAAATATGTGAGCTCACACATATGGGTTTCGGCTCTTGATAAGAGAATATACACACCCTTGAAATATAGGCAAGGTCCCAGACACACACGCACACACATACACACACACCCACCTACATGTACAGGCCTGTGTGTATGTGTGCAGGACTGTGCCCACGTCTGTGTGTTGCCATATATCTGCATGCTGGGCCTGATTAGATGAGGAGCGAGAGGGATAGACCTGCATTATGCATGAGGCTCCAGCTGGCCTGAGGTCTGTCACTGTACATCACACTCCGTCACGCTTTAGCCGGCCGCATGCAAGTGAGTGTGCACACAACACGAACATACACCCCACACACACACACACACACACACACTCATTGGGACCTCCAGCACTGGACCAATCCTCTATTACAAGCAAGACTAGCCTATGTGTACATCTCATTAAGGTAAGGTAAGGTAAAATAAAGACTGAATTCTGCTGTTCCAAATAAACAAAATCAATCAAAATGTTGTTTTTTTCTTTTCATCAAATCAGGAGACTCAGTGCCCTGGAAACTCTGGAGTTCTGGAGAGTTCTAATCTGCAGGAGGAAAACTCTGGCGGGCCCCACCACTGCCTCATGCTCTGGGGAAGGGTGCTGCCTACTGCCCCTAATCCCGCCTGGATCTCAGTGGCCATGGAGAGAGGGTGAGAGAGGGAGAGAGGGAGAGGGAAAAAGAGAGAGGGAGAGCAAGGGGTGCCTGGATCTCAGTGTCCAAAGAGAGAGAGAGAGAGAGAGAGAGAGAGAGAGAGAGAGAGAGAGAGAGAGAGAGAGAGAGAGAGAGAGAGAGAATGGGGGTGTGTGAGCAAGTATAAATGTGTGAAAAAGAAAGCAAATGAAAGAATGACAGGGAAGGGAGAGTGGGAGGGCTTCCTAGTCGTAAAAAGAGATTAAGAGTTAGATGGACAGAGACACACACACATTCACACACAAAACAAACATTAACAAACCCACAGCAGGGGACGGCAAAAGTAGACTAGTGGCTAGAGGAGTGGTGAAAGAGATGATGAAGCAAAACAAAGAGGGGGGGGGGGTGGAGGGAGGGACAGAGAAAGAGAGAAAGAGAGAGAAAGAGAGGCAGGGAGAGAGAAAGCTGTCAGGAAGGAGGACAGATTTGCACTCCCGCTCTGAGGCGAGATGCAGCCACCTGTCATATGAAAATGTCAGCTGTTTGCCAAAGCAGCCCAGCAGGAGAGCGACCCAAGTACTGCCAAATCATGACAGAGAAAGAAAGAGATAGTGAGAGAAACAGAGAGAGAGAGAGAGAGAGAGAGGAAGAGAGGGAGAGAAAGAAGAGGGGACCCACCAAAAATCCAGCAATAGCTGATAGTGTCTGTGTGTGCGTGTGTGTGTGTGTGTGTGTGTGCGTGTCAGTGTGACAGTGAGATGGTGCACTCTAGAAATGGAAACAGATGGGTTTTTTAGGCTGCCATGTTAGCTGTCCACGCTAACTTCCACCAGATGTAGCCTCGCCATCAGGGGATCCGCTGCCTGCCCCACGGTGCTGTGTAGTGTGCCCCTCCAAAACAAAGACAGGTAGGGAAGTCTTTGGGAATTCACCCCACTGGTCAATAAACTTGCACCACGTTCAAATATTTAATTGCTGAGTACCGAAGAGATCACATTTGCTGTTTCACAGAGCACTGCCATGTGTTTCCAGTCCAGTGCCAGTCGGACTTCCAATTGAAAATCCATCATATTACATTAAGTCGCGCCGCATCATATTTCAGTGTCATGTTAGCAGGTTGTCTAGTTGCTGCATCAGGCTCTGCCTTAGAGCCAAGAGAGAAAGGTGGGAGAGAGGGAGAGAGGGATAGAGGGAGAGATTATGGAGAGAGAGTAAAGAAGAGAGTAAAGAAAGAGAGGGAGAGAAGTGAAAGACATGACAAAGATGACAAGAGAGGGAGATAGATAAAGAGGGAGATTGATAAAGAGAGGGAGAGTGGTATATAGCAGAGTCTGACCCAGCTCCATCTCCAGCACCTGAGCCATGCAGCAGGGTGAAACCCATCTCTCTGCTCCCCAGGGGGATGATGGGGGGGGGGCCTGCTGCTGACTGCCGGCCGCAACACTAGCCACTCCGCACCCCCACTCACACCGTCACCATGGAGACGGTGGATCCTCTTACAGCAGGGGGGGATGGGATGGGCCTGTCTGTTCCTCGAGGACCAGAAAGAGTGGCCTGGCCTCTTCTGCCACGTCACCCAGGCAAAACCACGCTACTTCAGACAACACAGAAGCTAAATGTGTGTGTGTGAGTGTGACTTTGTGTATGTGTGTGTGTGTGTGTGTGTGTGTGAGCGTGTGTGTGTGTGTGTGTGTGTGTGTGTGTGTGTGTGTGTGTGTGTGTGAGTGAATGAGTGCGCTGGCTAAATGCTCTCCATGTGGAATCCCCCTTTGTGGGACTACTGTGAGTACTGCAAGGACTACCATGCAGTCAGCACTTGTGTGATTTGAAGCCATATTGTTCTACGGGTATTTCTGGAGAGAGAGAAAGAGCGAGATGCTGTACTGGTCACCTTCACCTCTTGGCAGAACTGGGTGAACAACACCTGATACACACACAAACATTCATCAAATATTCACACAGGCCAGTTCACTCATCCTCAGGCTACCAGGCAGGTGACCACTTTTCAGCAACACACGGGAATCCAACACTCTGTCAAAAAAAAACAAAAACAATTACAAACAAGTACAGCTCAGGCCTAACCTTCAGAGCATATTCAAACCAACTCTGCTGTGTCATGGCGATTTCATGTACACTGGCTTCCCCACAGGGTTGCAGGTCAGCCACACCACGCAGTGAGTATTTTTCTTAAGTTCAGGACGCCAGCCAAGGCCGTCAGCAAGGCCGCTGCAACCCGATTTTGTGGTGCTGATCTTGTGGCGAGCGGGCAAAGTCGAGCCGAGGCGAAATTGCGGCGCTGAAAATAATTCATCAAGTGGCCTATATAAACCATCCACCACCGCTGGCAGCAGCAGCAGCAACGTTAAGCCTCGTGCGACGTGACGCCACAAAGGGGCAAGTCACACGCTGCCTATTCTTGCGCTCAATGATTCTGCCACTGATCTTTTAGAGTGTGGATTATCCCACCGCTGCCACCGCACCCAATTTGGATGCCAGCAGCGGCACAACGCTAAGCAAACTGTAGAACTCATTCACAGTTCTGCAAGCGAGAATGCCCTTCTCGAAAGCTAGACGAGTCATTGAACATCACCGGAGATTAATTAACTTTTAGTGGCTTGCATGAGTCACTGGCCACACAACACAACTCTGGAGGAATACAGCGAGGTTCTAGGAGTTGGATTGCTAGTTGGTCGTGAGAAGGCCAATTCACACGTCCAGTTTCCAAATCCCCATGCAGCTATAATAAGAGTAGGTGTTTCACACAGCAGTAAATCAAATTCTCACGCCTGTGAACGGTGGTGTGAGGAAAATGACAAATCTCCCAGAGCCACATCTTTCCAGCTGAACACAAAATCACTGCTGCTGATCAAGATAAATATCACCAAAGCCTAATTTGAGCCTCGGGTCCACAACCCCCACTCTCTACCTTCCCATTATGAGCCCCCAATCTTACACACACACACACATACAGACACACACACACACTGCTACCCAGAGGAAAATCCCCACACATTCATTCCCTCCTCCACAACCTCTCCTCTGCAGCAACTCATCATCACTCATTCTCTGACACCTGCCATGATTTATAATGTCCATTCATCAACCAGAGGCTTGCTGTAATCGCTGTGGAGAAATCAATGTTTGGATGCTGAGGGGGGCAGAGTAGAGTCACCACACAGCTTCTGCTGATCCTTCAGACGGTGTTGGAGGGCAGCATACAGGAAGTGAGGTGAAGGCATTCACAAGGTCATGGACATGACATGCATTGGGCTGTTACGTTTGGCATACCGACGTCTTGCCTGACAAAAACTCAGTGTTTGGTGTTTTAAGCCACCAACGTCATCTTCCGGGCAGAGCTGCATGGAAGGCACTTGGGTTAGGCAAGGGTTAGGGTTAGGTGCCTTGAAGTCAATGGTCGCAGCGCTGCCTGGAAGTCGACGGTGGGGGCTTTAAAACACCATCGAGCCAAAAACACGTCTGCTGTCAGTTTGAACATGCTGGGAAGATGTGGTAACTGGTACAGCTTGCACAGTTAGGAAATCCTGAAGCAGTGGGATTGCAAATCTAGCCCCTCATGGAAAGAATTCTGTATGACGAATTGAACAATTCAAAATGGCTCAAAAATCAGAATGTAAGTGTATGATTGTGATATGTTAATGGTTTCACAGGAAGCAAAACGTTGTTTGGGGCACATTTCCATTTTCAATTTTTATCTAAAGTGGAGGGACAGTAAGTGAATAAAGTCACAACCAAGTGCAACCCTCAAACTGTTTTCGCACTGCAGGTAGAAATGGGCGTTTTTAGTCAGCCAGAACATAAAATCATGAGATAAAATGAGTAGCTGAGACAAAGGCTTTAAACTTTAAAGCGTAAGGAACAAAGCCTGGGACTTTTAGAACACAAGGGCAAAGCAAAGCAAAGCCCTCCAGATAATCTGTCATTCTGAAAGACCTCTACACTGTGCTGAAGCACCTGCACCCAAACTGAGTCAGGGCTGACTGACCGTGTCTTGCAGTTTCTCGCTCTCTCCTTCCACACAGGAAAAACTCTTCTATACACCCACAATGTATTCCTCTTGTGTAAATGATAAGGTAGTAGTGTTAGCACTATATAGTAGGCTTGGTACCTTTTTTCCTCTCTTCGACCTCCCTTCCCATCATGCTTTGGCTCAGAGAAGCTTTTTTTCGCCCCTATGCCGCCATCGCCATGCCAACAGCTTCGTCGACCGCGAGATTTGTGCAATCTGTGGAATGCGGGCCACCCAGCCGGAGATGACGGCGCGACAGCCATGTCCCAGTGAGCCAAGAGCTGCGGCCCGGCAACATTGGCTGGCTGACTGTCAGATGAACATCCCCCCCCCCCTCGGGACAGAGAGGCGAGGGCGCGTCGGCGCACAGCTTGTGCGCAAAGGAGCAGCACTAACAGTTACCGACCACGGCAGTGAAATTGCCCACAGTGTCTCGCTGCAGACTGGCCTAGAGATGCGATGGTGAGGTGGTGCTAGCTATGCTAATCTCACGAGCTAAGAGATAGGCAAGTTGAAATGGAAGAGGTGTCTGGCAAGAGGGAAAAATAACATAATGACTAAATGAAACAGGTTTCTCCTGTCAGCCTACAAAAACACTGCAGGTAAGACAAACCCTTTGTAAACCGATTGGGAAATTGTGATTTACACTAGACTAGCCTATATGGATTCTGATTCTTTTTCTCTCTTCCAACGAGCATCTGATCAACGCCACAGTGTGAGCAAAAGGCTTCAGCAACACACCAGGCATGACAAGCTGTCTTCCACGCACATTACTGAGAAAGAACCACAAGGCCAGCAATGAGAGGAAAGAGAGAGAGAGAGAGAGAGAGAGAGAGAGAGAGAGAGAGAGAGAGAGAGAGAGAGAGAGAGAGAGAGAGAGAGAGAGAGAGAGAGAGAGAGAGAGAGAGAGGAGAGAGAGAGAGAGAGAGAGAGAGAGAGAGAAATATCTGCATGCTGTTCATTCAAGCTTCTCGTCTTAATATCGGAGACTTTCTGGAGCACTGTCAACTAACATGCATCAGCTCAAACACAGTCCAGCACACACACAAAGGATGGATTGTCCCTGCCTCCCGGGCACGGGGACCAAATCCTCATTTCCTTCTCACCACATCTATATGTCATTTGCTTATCTGTAGCCTGTCGTGGCTCAACCATTAACCCAATCTCATCCCTTAATAACAACATTCCCCTGCCCTGGCTTTTCTGTCTCCCAAACCAAATCCTTTCAACAGTGACGCACCAAAGAGCAGTGTTATTCAGTTTAAACCAATGCATTGATGAACTAACACCACATCTATCCACTAGCCTATGTGCAAAGTGAAGTCAAGTTTATTTGTATAGCACATTTCATGTGCCTCAAAGATATGGAGCAAAAATACATGGTACGCATATTACATAACCAAACATATGATATGACAAAGCACAGTCTCAAGCAGACTCAAAGCAAGCCCTGCCCAGAAGTCCTTCCCTCATTTCTTTTCAAACGTCAAGTGTGTGTTCTGCTGCTGTCAAGTCAATCCATTACTGTGGAGATGGCCAAACCTGTACTGAAGGTGTGCTGCTGAGCTGAGTTGATCACTGTGTCTAACAATAGCTAGAGATTGTGTGGGCTACACCTAGAAGGTAGTTAAAGCGATAAAACACAAAACATCCACATTATTAAGCCCCCAGACATTTAAATGAAAATGATAACAACCTTCATTGCAGTTCTCTCACTGAGCTACTCAGGGTACTGATACCGACAATCCATCTGATGCTACTTGTTTGACATTTGTATTAGGACAACCATACTTTTTGGATTATGTCTATGTTTTTCCTCTTACATAGTGATTTTAGCTTCTAATGCTATTATTACCAATATTTTCAGGTCCATGATATAAGTATACATGAGGTGGCTAGTGTATATAAGCTTATATGCCTCTACTGTAAAAAAAAAAAAACTTCAGGGGTAAAAAACAAAACTAGGATAGGTAAGAGAAGAGTGATGCTCCTGGCTCAACATAGAAATGATGGAGGCTAACACAACTGGAGAGAAATGGGTATAGCAGCCAGAGAGCCATGAGAGAGATAATCCAGTTATGTTCCACTCTAATCGAGGAAAGATGGCATCCTCGTCCTCCATCATCTTCATCATTCTCTCTATCAGACCTTCTAGACCAAAGACACACCGCCACACCAACAATAGCCCTTCTTATGTTCTTCTTCTACTCTCTCAGAATAGGGTGTGGAAGGTGCAGAGTTCAAACTATTGTGTTTGTTATTCTCCCCTCTCTACCCCCAAGCTTGTAAGTGCAAGCCCACAGCAGGTGGTGCCTGCTGTCCACCAGACAGCAGACTCAGTAAGCCAGCCCCTCGTGGATTACTGAGGCAAGACCAGGCCAGAGGGCAGGGGGCAGCTCAGGAGAGGGCAGAGGAAGCAGGCTGAGACTGAGTACTGGGGAGTCTGACCACTGGCAGTGCTGGACGACTTGGTCAGAGAGATTCTCTGTGGAGGATGCTTGATGTGTCAAACAGCCTGCCGCGCAGGCAGTGGAGACTGCAAGATGGAAACAATGGACCCAATGTCAACACGCCATCCTTGGAAAGTCAGATGTCATTCAGAGAGGCATGAAATGAAATGGTTGCCTTCTGAGGAAGAGATTGACCCCAAGCTGAGCTTCAAGACACCTAAACATTGTCATTGTTCATCATCTAGTACTAGGCAGTGAGGAGATCTCTGGTATGTAGCCAGGCTTAAATTTAGCTTGTCAATCACACAGATGCCTTTTATTACATGGGCCCGTGTAACACTCATTGGGTATGAAATGTTTTCAAGACTCTCCAAATAGGAATCGATTCCGACAGCTCTACAGCTAACCTAATGTAGTGTCAAAGAATGTTACAGCTTCTCAAAGGCACAACATAACCTTTGCACATAAGAGCTCTAAGTTCCATCGACTCCAGACTTCGACCAATCCCTAAACTATGCAAGGCATAGGGGGATGGGAGAGAGCAGACTGGACATTAGTCAAATCATAAAACAGCTTAAAGTGAGGCAGCACACTGCCAACAAAACATGACTCTTAGCCAGACATTCTAAACAACGTAAACGACAATAAAGTGTCGTGAGCTTCTAACAAAATAAAGATGATTGCGCAAAAGCTATGGATGGCACACAACTAGCTACACCTTATAATACCTTGATGGACATCTTTAAGCATATGGACTAGACTAGACTATCATTAAGCATATGGACTAGAGAATATTACTACAACAGACATGTTAAACACACATTAGACGGTACTGATGTAAATAGACTGACACATTATTTTCTAGTAGCGTTTGGAACATGCTAAAATGTAATGTGCCATAGGTCGTTCCTCCATCGTGGAGTATCTTTTTACAGCAGCATAGCATCCTTGAGACGTTTAGGAACGAGGGAGGGATCATGGAAAACCCTATAACAAATTAGGTTAGGATGTTGGACGCAATGTTTAGCCTCGCACATGCTGTAAATATCAGTGTAGCAACTAGCCAGCAACAATCACCTTATGTTAGCTATTAAGTGATGTATGGCAGGTGCTAGTTAGCCAAAACATTGAGTCAACATGCGGTAATCTACCTTAGACATTAGGCAAGTGAGACAGCTTTATGCTAACGTTCATATCGAATGTATAAGTAAGCAGTGCAGCGTTTAATGTTACAGACATTAGCAAACGTTACCAGCAAACAGAATGACTGAAGTTAGCTGCTAGGTTACGGACAGCTGATATCAATTTTCGTTAGTTAGCAACTCACCTTTGGACAGATCCACGGTCAGTTACATTAACGTCAGATCAGGGTGTCCCAGTCAGCAAGCTAGCCTGAAATACTCCGAAGTGCGATGAGAAAAAGTAGACATGGCGTTTCGCTTGACTGCTAGAAAATACCTGTTCTAACTGACATCAGCAGGTCGTCTTTGATCACCTAGAAGCACAGTGCGTAAGATGGTTACTGTAACTAAGGGACCGACCGAGAGATCCATCCATTTGCCCTGCCTCCTGCTGTCACACCTGCCCCTTTCTTCTCCTGTGGTGGCAGCCTGGATGGGTGGGGGCAAACCTCCCTAAGACGCATGCGCCCTAATTTGCTCCATACACATACATACTAATGTGGTAACGTTTTTCAGAGTAGGCTACCTTGGTTTGGCCAGCCAGCTTGGTCTGGGTGGCTTGGGGCCATCTGCATGCAGAAATAATGGATCAAAGCCTCAATCCGAGTAGGATGTACAAAAGGACGTTTAATATCTGTACATGCAATGAATGACGACAGTGAGCAGTTGTCTAAACAGTCTCATAGTTGTCCTCCTCGTTCAATAGGCTATCAGTAACCTATTTCAAAGCGCTCGAGCGTAATGGTCCTTAGTTCAAGGTTTGTGCAACAGCGCCACCCCAAGTTTGATCTAATAGCCTACAGAGGATGTGGACTGCGCGAAAAACACTTTCTATGGGGGAACTCCTGTGGTTAGATTTCCTTGAGATTAGGCCTATTCTCGGTGGTTAGGAAGAAGAGATAATCACTTAGGTCTACATTTTCTTTATCTGAACAATTAACCGTCTTGGTTAGATGAAAGCATGGGTCTGCAGGCATGCTGAGAACGTTCCTTTATTTCAGAGTGTGGAAAGGAGGTGTTCTTGCCAGTAGTAGGCTAGACTGCTGAGAACGTTCCTTTATTTCAGAGTGTGGGAAGGAGGCGTTCTTGCCAGTAGTAGGCTAGCCTATATCTAGCTACCAGGTAGGCATAAATAATGGCCAAAAGCCACAGCATAGTTATAATTACAACTTGGTGTTGTTGTCCTGAAAACACAACACTTCTGCTGCTCTTACATAACTTGCACCACTATGCCACTTTCTTTATTACTTAGGTCAAACAGAACTACCCAAGCCTTTTATTGGCCTGACTTTGCACTAGTATTTTATTGACTGTCTATGCACAATTTCAACCAAATTTTGCTGCTCTTATTTTTTTCATTATTATATGTGCCCTCTTATTTACTTATTTACTTACTTTTTTGTTTACTTGAATGTTATGTTTGTCTGTGGACTTAAATTGGAAAAATATGTCTTGTCTTCACCGTGGGATAGTGAGAAACGTAATTTCGATCTCTTTGTATGTCTGGAACATGTGAAGAAATTGACAATAAAGCTGACTTTGACTTTGACTTTGATTAGTGCAACATTGTAACTCGTGAAGCCTATTAGGCTACACGAGCAATTCTGAAATAAAAACAGGTATATTCAAGTAAATCAATGTCACAATGTAACCTTACCCTGTTCATTTTAGTTTCATTTTAGTAGGCCTACACCCACGTAGGATACTGAAGGCGAGGTCTACGACATTACCAGTAAACCAGGTGGTGGTGTAGTCTAAGCGTTGACATTTGCATAACACCAGGAAGTTTTTATAAGTCGAATTCAACTGATCTCGTGGTCAGTTGTTCGTAGGCTAGACTAGGCTACTCTGTTCAGTGGATTCTGAGAAGATATGTGTAATTTTAGGGTCAGCCTAAATGCTGAGCCATGGCCAGATAACTGAGCTTTGCTGCCGAGTTAGTTAGGCTGTTACAGTCGGTTACAGTAGGCTATCCTTGACAGCGGTGTTTTTTTAACTATGGTCTCCATCTCCGTTTCCTTGGGTAGCGTACTGTTGACGTTGATTTCTGGGATATCTGGACTGAGAATTCTAAACCAGTCCTCTCTGAATTGTACTCAGCCGGTAAGTGTGACCACGGGTAACTAAATTTAATTTGCCATTACTAGACCTAGACCTACTAAAATGTAAACAGGCTACTTTCACAGAGGCAGCATTTTCAATTGCGCAAATTACGCCTATTGCGTCATTAGGCTATTGTTTTAACAAATGGCAGGTGATTTTAAACAAAAGTAAACATTTTGAAAATATGCTTGCCAAATTCAGACTTTATGCAGTCTTAAACTTATTTAGTCTGCCTACAGTATCCTGTAGCACACACTTTGTATTATCAGCAAGTTTTAAGCGTGATGCGCTGTTTACTTAACTCTCTGTGCTCTAGGAACTGCGATGCAGAGTCCTTCAAAGTAAGTATGGATGGTATTGCTTCAGGCTACTCTTGGATATTTGTGTTTTGCTTTCAAAACTGGATTCGAAATCCCAGTAAAGATCTTTCTGTATTTCTTTACCATGTGGTCATTCACTCCATCTATAGCCTAATGTTTTATAATCTTTATCAAACCCATAAGATAATTGTTTAGATGACGGATGGCTAAAGGAGAGGCGGTTTACTCCTGGTTCCCCAAGGGATTTGGAGGTCTCAGTGAATGTAAGTAAGGATGAGAATGGCGACCTCCACCCTGTGCTTGTGGCTCACTGGAAAGCAAATGATGACGGTAGGTGAATGTCTGTCACAGCGTCTGCTTTTTAGGATAACTGTGTGGTTGAGTAGAATCACATTCTACGGATATAATATTTCACATTGCATTGGAAGCTCTTTGGAATATAGGCCTACGGAATACAATGCAACATACAAGGCAACAAGTATTTTTTTTCATAACTTCTCTTTTAATAGGAAGCCTTCGTTTCCTCAAAGGAACTAAGCTTGATGTCTTGCACGTGGGTGAAAATTACCATTTCTGTTTGAAATATATTTTTCTGGATAAATTTCCTGAGATGAGGAATAGCAATCATGAACTGGTAAGGACAGCATTCATTTTAATACATATGTGTGCTGGCCCTAGCAGAACTGTAACAATAATTAATCCTGATATTTGTTTTAATTTGTTTTTATTCTATTCTTTTCTTTTTTATTTTCTATTTGCTCTTTCTATTTAGTGGTCATTTTCAACAGATCAAGTGATACTCCAGCCTGAACAAGAGTACCTTGTGACTGTCCACAACCTGCCTCTGCCAAACCTTGGTCACACCCATTACTATATACAAAAGAGGTTCCATGTTGCAGGTAGACAACATCTGAGTGAATTTGAGATCTACTACTGAAATAAGTCCATACCCCCCCACCACCACCACCCCACCCCACCCCACACATTTTGCTTTAGGAAGGGTGCCGTATTTGATGATGAAGATGAAGATGTAAAGATTTGATGTTTTTTCTTCAGGTTGCACAGATAAAACAATACGGAAAACCAAAACATGTGTGGATAGTGGTGAGTGTCTGAGGTCTATGCCTAAGTATTCTTAACTTCTGACACACACATTTAGAAATGATCTGACTTTGTGTGAAACCAGTGTTATGTTTTTCTTACATAGCACTCTTGTATAAAGCCTACATTTGACATTTGACTCCTATTGTATACAATAACATACTTATTGGAATAATTTAGGATCTCTGTGGCAACCAAACATTACCTGGCGTGTGTCAGAAGGGCCCAGCACTCCAGGCGCACTCACTGTGAGCTTCAACACTGCAAAACTCGCCGATAACTATAGTGTGACTCTCAAATGTCAGAAGGACTCAGTGACTCAAGACCTGAAGGTACCCCACATATCCCCTCTACCATTTCCCAATTTCTGACTCATGCCACTGTATGTCTGTTTTTAGTATACAATGCTAATGAGATGGCACACATTTATTGGCACAGTGTGATGAAAGCCAAAGATAAACTGAGAAGTGATTGTTCTTACAACAAGCTATTAAAATTTACAATGTAAAATACACGGAATACACACATTCAAAGATACACACAGACACCCCTTCCATATAGCTACACAGCCTTATAGGCTACACACATTGATAAATATCAATATAATACATGCTTGATCTGTGGAGTATAACACATACATTATACATGTGCTGCAACATGTTTTGCAGCGCACAGTATTTGAACGCATTATGTGACTTCAAAGTCAACAATGTAAAAAAAAAAAGAGAGCGCACATCCTGTTTCTAACAGACATGTCTGTCTGCAGAGTACTGCTCATAGTGTGCAGTTATTCAATACAGTAGATCTTATCAGACCAGAGAGGGAGTTCACCCATACTAAGAAAAACAAGCACTTTTTGCGCCTCTCAACAACGTCAGTAGAGGAGACAAAGGCATTTTATCTACAACTCAACAAAAAAAAAAGCTGTTTCTTAATTTGCAAAATATCTACTTTACTCTGTCAAGGGACATTCCAATTCATATCCATTAAGGATTTTAGGAAACATTCTGTTGCAAGTTGTGTATTTCCAATTTAAATATCTATTATCATTATAATGTAAGACAAATGATCACAGTTGTTGCTTGATTGCATCAGTAATAACATTTAATTTTTTGGCACATTTTTACATTATTCTTGAATGCAAACACCACAGTTTCAGTTGTGTGAGGATGGATAGTAATGTGGTCTGGGCACGGCTGTGTTTGCTTTTCAGAAAAATAACGCAACATCACTGAATGCTGTGTATGATCTTGGCAGATTTCATTTGACTTGCTGTAACTTTGATTTTCAGGTTTGTATTAAGTATAGCACCATTTATAGTGTTCAACTCTCTTTTTGCTGAAAAATCTGCTGGTAAAAAAAAAAAAATCTAGCTAATTCCATCACAGTCAATGTTCTTTTGTTTCCTCTTGTTTCCTCTTCCAACATTCTCGTTTCCTCTTTTTCTTCTGTTGTTTATTCTTGCTCTCGTATTAACTCACTTCATAAATACTATATGGCTTATTGATTTACCACTTTGATTTGATTTTAAGCCACTTATACACATCAGACATTGGCAGAAAGATATTGGATTTTTTGTCTGAGGTGTGAATCTGTGAGATCTGGAGGCCATTTTCACCTCGATGACCTCTTTCCTGTCTGCTGTTTCATGTGTGTTTGTGGGTCACTTCTTGTCTTGTCATTATCATAGATAGTGACATCCCCGTACAGGATATGAGTAGTGAATAATTAATTACTGTATTATGTCTGCGTCTATTCCAAGATATATAGACTATGGAATTAGCCTGGAGAAACAACCAAACAGAAGAGAATAAAAAGTTATGTGTCCATTTTAATCAATCTAAAAGCCATTATTATGTTTGATGCCTAGATCCAACCATTTTTTCCATCATGTGCCAATGACTGTGTCAGAATAAAAAAGAACATCATCATATGTACAGGTAAACTAAGTATTTTGACTAATGTAAAGAAGCACTGTAAGGATCATATGTTTCTCATAGGTTGTTGTTAATCAAATCCATTTCTTTCACTCGGTTCAGAACCACCAACTGTTCCACCAAAGGTGTACTCAAACCCAGCGACATTCATAGGCATCATTGCTGGCCTTCTGTTCATTTGTTCTATTGCATGCTGTTCTGCCTGGGTGTTTCTACGCTGCAGAAAGAGCCAAAAAGGTGGGTTAATCATTTACTAAGGGGCCAAACACTGCACAATAGAACACTAGATCCAGTCACCTATGACAACCCCAAATCAGAAAAAGTTGGGACATTGTGTAAAATGCAAAAACAGACAGAATGTGATGCATATTAACATATAAGTCTCGTATGTGCACTACACTAAGTAGCATTTGTTTGCCCAACTTGCAATTTATATTCCAGATTAGTAATTTCAAGGGCAATCAGTTTGCATGCTTTTCTAAAGTAAGGTTAACTAACAGGTTAAGTAAGGTTACAAACTAACTTTACAGTGTAGCACAAACTTCAGAAATTTTAGTTTACTTTATTGTTTACTTTTCCACCTCACAATTAAGTAACACTCATTTTAGGTAAGTAATCTCAACAAAAGACAAAAACTGAATTCTACATTCTAGAAAAAATTAAGTAAGGAAAGCTATTATTTTTTTCCAGTTAAAATTTTGTACTAAATTAAGCTAAAAGTAACGGTGCAGTGTGTAGCTCAGTGGTCTGTGGGGTTAGGCGGGCAATCGTAAGATGGCTGGTTTGAGTCCCAGATGATGACTTGATGTTGCACATCGTGCCCTTGGACAAGGCATGTACGTCATCTGCATTGTCTCAGTCCACCCAGCTGTAAAATGGGTACCAGCTTCTGCTAGGAGCTACCTGGGAGTTCCTGACCCAATGGCTAGGAATGGATTAACTAAGCTAAAAACTGTTAGTAAAAACTATTTTTGTAGTTGGGGCAATCACATCACTGTTAACTCAACAAACAATCTTACGTTGGCAGAATGATGAATTTTAAGTTGTGCCCACTGGTAGAACAAACAATTGTTCGCAAAGACAACAGCATTTTTATAGTAAATGCATAAAACTTTGTTGGGAAAACATTAACTTTTATTTTTTACAGTACATATTTAGCTGCACAAAGGACCTTTTTGCAACCAAATCTGAGTGTACAAGATATTTAGATTGTTGCAGATTATATTACATGCTGTTTTTTTCTTCACATTTTACACAACGTCTCAACTTTTTCTGATTTGGGGTTGTATTATTCTATTACTGTCTCCTGTACTGCACCGACTATATGCTAAGCCAGGGGTTCCCAAACTTTTCCACGACAAGGCCCCCCAAATACCACTAGGTTCTGGCCAAGGACCCCCTTGATGTGTTATTAAACCCATCGACAATACTATGGCAAATGTAAAAATACATTAAGCTAATCCTAATAATTATTTTAGCCACAAGCACTTTGCGATGGAGTATACAGTGTGTAACAATTATATTTTGGGCTTTCTGCTGAGAGCTATCTCTACTATTATTCCCAGTGGAAAATATATGCAACAAATTATTATAATGGCATTGTATAACAACCCTCATAGTAATAGGTATACTTAAAAAAATTCAGATGTATTTATTTGTTGCTTTTATTTTTCCTTCCAACTAGCTGAGGCCCCCCTGGCACACCCTTGCGGCCCCCACTTTGAAAACCACTGTGCTAAGCTTTACTTTACACAGCCCTCTGTTCTGTGGCATGTTGGCCTCTCAAAAGTGAAATGTTAGCCTAGAAATCTAGATGAATCCTAATGGCATTTAATGTAATTAGCAGCCAGGGTTGTCTAGCAACTCTCCATTGGCTTGTAAACTCTAGTCAGGCCAGTCACATCATGTATAGAGTTGGTGGGCGGGCTTAACATAATGACGGTAGAGTTGCGACGGTTCCGTGTGATGCTGCTGCTGGTGAACAGCGGTCTTTGAATCGGCTTTGGCTGCGACTCGAGTTAAGCTTTTTTTAAGTTGGCAAAAGTTTGAAAATCTACCAACTAGCTCCGCTGGTGGGAAAACGAATGGGACTCATGGGTTGTAGCGCCTTCTAATTGTGTGCAGAGGGAATTTGAAAGACAACCGTTTATCCCGCCCCACAGATTGAGCACTGCCAATGGTGAGTTCCCAGACCCAACATCTTGATGTGGGTCTGGCTCGTCAGGCTAGTGAAATGTCCCTTTTGTCCTAGAAGTGCATGGTGATGACACTACCTGTACTAACATGGAGTATAACATTTGTATTATACTTTTACTGAGGCTTTTTGCCTCCTTCAAAATAAGTATTTCCCGCCTTGTACTCAGTGGGATATTTATCTTACTTTGTACTGTTGAGGTCATGATTTCAGTGCTGTTATTCCACTGGACAAGAGAGCTGTGTTTTGAACAAGTGTCTTCAGCCTCACTTTTAATCATGGTTCTATTTTTGCATTGCTTTCGCAGGCAAAGTGCTCCCCCTGCCAACCATCACAGAGCCCCTTAAGCCTGCCCCCCGCACAGTGCTGATCATCTACTCCCAGGACCACCGCCTCTACACCAACATTGTGCTGAAGCTCTGCGCTTTCCTGCGGGCCAAGTGCGCCACGGACGTGGTGATGGACCAGCTGGACTCAGCGTGGCTGGGCACCGTGGGCCGGCTGCCGTGGCTGGAGCAGCAGCGCCGGCGCATCGACAAGGTGCTGATCCTGTGCTCGCGCGGCGTGCGCGCCAAGTGGGACGCCATGTGCGGTCAGCCCGCCGTGACCCTCATGGAGGACTTGCGCTCGCCCACCGACGACATGACCACGGCCGCCCTCAACCTGATGCTGCCCGACCTGCAGCGTGCCGCCTCACTGGGCAAGTACCTAGTGGCGTACTTCGACGAGGTCAGCAGCGAGCGCGACGTGCCGTCTGTCTTCGGCCTCGGCGTCAAGTACCGCCTCATGAAGCAATTCGAGGAGTTCTTCTTCCGCATCCAGGACATGGAGAAGTACCAGCCGAACCGGGTCAACACCATTGAGGGCATCGCCAGCGACGACTACTTCAACTGTCCCTCGGGTCAGGAGCTGAGGCAGGCCATCGAGGCTTTCCGCGCTTACCAGCTGGACAACCCCGACTGGTTCCAGAAGGAGTGCGTGAGCAGCGAACAGGAGGCGATTGACGAACGGGAGCCGCTCATCGACACAAGCCTTATTCCTCCGATTCTCAAGTGCGAGCCGCTCCTTAACACAGGCCCTCCCATCCTCCTCCAGGAAGTCAATGCCCGTCCCTCGGACCACCCAGCACAATGCGTTCACCAGCTCACCCCAGAGATCAACCACAGCGCAGTGGGTGCCTCTGTGCAGGAGCTGGACCTGAGAAACCTCCCTGGGAACCAGCCACTGGTGCACCTTTCACATCCAGAGGCACAGCCACGTGCGGTGGAGGATGCTAGTCACCTCGTCTCGCAGAACGAGCCACACCTGAGAGAAAAACCTGTCCTGCAAGAGGCCTGCGTTCAGGTAGAGCCGCTCAGGAATGAGGAGGTGCTGCCGTCCGTGAGCGCGTCCTATAACAAGCCTTCGCTCCAGGCCCTACAGCAGTTGCTGGCTCTCCAGCAAGTTCTCACGCCACTGGATGTACCCGTCCCTTCTGTGCTGAGGGCTCAGCCCGCACCACAGCCCCTGCTCAGGGGGAGCCCCTCCCAGCCCATGGAGATGGCAGAAGAGGACAATGTGGTGTACGCGGAAGAGGAAGCTGAAGAGGTGGAGGTGGCGGAGAATGTGGTGGCGAGAGATGAATCACTCGTGGGGGCGGGGACCGAGGAGGACTCTGGGAAAAGACAGTCGCGTGGCTCCGACCAAGGCTATGGCTCGAGGGAAACGCCCATCATTGACGCCCCGCCTGCGTCCTCCCTGATGGCTTTGGCTGCCCTGCAGCAGTCTCTGTTCATGGCAAGTCCCAGGACCTCTGGCTTTGGCTCCGAGACAGCACCAGGCACCGATGAGCCACAGTACAGCCCATCAGGTGACTGTGTCTTCAGAAGCTAATTGCCTCATTGACTTTGTTAATACAGTTGTTTTGCTTCACTTCACTTATAAGTTGGGCTGCACAATTATCACAATCGTAATCGTAATCGTAATATGAACCAACGCAATTACCTAATCCCAAAAGCTACAAATAATCGTGCACAATATATTTTGTCACATTTCAGATTTTTATAATTCATTTCATCCTCCTTGACTATGCCACTTCTGATTGGTGGATGTGCGTGCGTACGTACAGTAGTACGTGAGGAGCACAGAAGTTCTGATTGGTGAGCTTCACAGTTGGTTGGAGGCGCTGTGTTTCTTGGGCACCTGGCGTGCTCACCATTCAGGGGTGGCACAAATTAAAGAGACATTTGAAATATTGAACTGAATCAATTCATTGACATTTCAAAATGATATTGCAAATCACAAAATATGTCAGAGAACTCGCAATTAGATATTTTCCCCAAATTGTGCAGTCCTACTGATCAGTTACTGTTTGTATAAGCAAAAATGTCATTGCTGCATAAGTATTTATGTTTTATTAGTTTATTTAAGATGCCAGTAATTCCATATCTTATCGTACATGTAATAAGTACTTAAAAAAAGATTCATATCAGTTTACAGATACAATGTTTTCCACATGATATACTTTCGGTAAAGAAGTGGAAACTGGACATATATTCTGGCAACAATTTACAAACAATTGTGTGGTCAGAGAAACTGATTCCAAGGAAATGTTTGTGTGTGTGTCCCTTAAATTTTTTCAACAAATATGCATCGATCTACTTGACTACATTCTTTGGTAGGACAGGGGACACTTTCATAATCCTAAATCCAATGCATTGCAAACTAGTGCTCTGCTTCCTCTAATGGTTTCACATTGAGTAGATCATTTATAAAGAAAATGTATGTTTGTTTTAATATACCTTTACACACTTTGGTATGATGTAATTCATTCATCATTAGAAAATAAAAGATAAGGGTGGAGGGGGGGTAAATCTTCTGTACGGCATGTCTTAAATTACAGTTTTGAATTTGTGTGTGAGTTTTGAAAGGAGGCACAAAATAATGCTTCATTTACTTAATGCACTGCTGGCCTGCATATTCAGTAGCTTTCAGAAAATAATAAATCATGCCTACATTCTGTGGCTCTCTGTTGTATTTCTTAATATTAATTTACTCTTTCTTAGTTATTACTGTTTGATGAACAGCAAATGCAGTCTCGTTCAGTTTTCATTTTTCAGTAGTGGTTGTCTGGACTCCTGCCGCCGTAACTCACACAAATGCAACTATGGGGACCGATTCTGATTAGTTTGGAGAAAATAATATTTGGTTTAATCCATTTTATAGGTTACTTATCGACAGTTCTTGTCTCTCTTCTTTTGTTGGACTATTTTGTTGCCTATTTAATGTCACCAAAATATTAATGGACAAGTCCAGTTATGCCACGAATGAAGCACGTCAAGCGTAATAATTGCAAGGTGTATTGGGTCTGTTTCTTTTTTTCAGTTTAAATAGTTTCCAATTGGTATAATGAGTGCGGCAAATTGTCTGGTCGATCGAAATGTTATAATAACGACCGCCATGGGACATCTTTCAGTGCTCAAAGGGATAATGCCCTCTGATTCAGAAACAGGGAAGTAAAAGCCTTTCAAGTAGGTTAAGCTACGGCTGCACAGGCACGTCAATTTGATAAGGAATTGTTTAAACAAAGAGGTAGTTTGACAAAGCAATGAGAAAACAAAAGAGTTCAGTCACTATCATACAAAATATTAACCCAAACGGTATTTGGAGTGAAGTTTTCAGATATTGTAAGCAAATTGCATGCCAGGAATGACATGCATTTTGCACATGATTACCCTGGGTAATTATGCGACTAATTATATAGCCTAGAGGGTCAGTTAAAAGTAGACGACATTATTGTATTCCTGGCATGAGACATTTCAGGAAAAAGACAAGATTTTCTACACGAAGAGGTCTATTAACTGTACCAAACGAGATTATGTTCTCACGGAATTGGTTTTAGAAAACTGGTTGGCATTATTTGGAAAACCCACGACATTTATGAGACATTACGTTGTAAGTATAAAACACCAATTTACATCAAAAAATGATACATTTCTTACTGAACATCACATATTCCATATTGCACCTGCGTAAGGTTAGATCAATTAAATTTATTCTCACCCTTAAAGTGCCCCACAAATTACGAGTGCAAATCACTGCAATTCACAAATCACTATTACAACCACTGGTCAACGAGGATATTTTTCTTGTAAAGGCATCAGAAAAGGTCCGGTCATATAGGCAGGTGTAGGAATGCATATGGTGGATTAAGGTTTGGTTTTAGCACCTGTTGGGAATTGAGCGTTGGACATTTTCATAAGGCTGAAAAAATTAAACACCTGCACCGATGCCTCGGGTATCCAGTGTGAAGTCAAATGTTATGACCGACTTTGCTGGCACGGATCACCTACGACTGAGTATTGACAGCCAGTGTGTTGACATACCCATGAGGGCACATGTCGTTCTCGGAGACACAGTGTGAGAATTGGGCCTGATTGCTTCCGCTGGCGTACCTCCGGACACCCCTCATGGCAAAGCACTGCTCAATTAACTCTATGCACTTGCAGCCCAAGAAGAACACGTTCTTGAACATGAACACCGTAACGGGCCCGTTGTAAACAAAGACCTGAAAACACCTGACCACCAGGAGAGGTGCGTTGACCAGTACGCCGGGGAAAAACCTCGCCCAAATCCAGCGACAGTTCATCTCCGACGCAGTCAATTCGTAAAGCCAGATAACTGGAACGATGAGGGCTACGAAGTACACCGATATGATCGTATAACGCAGGTAGACGTTGAGAATCTCGTTTTTCAGGAGCATCTCAACAAGGACGTAGCAGTCCAGAATGTCCACGCAGCTACTCACAAAACAACTTTGGGAATGGTAGCGCGTCGCCCCATTGAGGTCTTCGATGATGGAGTTGATGAGACAGTAAAGCAGAGGCACGGAGAGCAGCATGATTATCTTGAAGCCAGTGACCCCAAACGGCACTCTAATCGCTATGATTTCTAGGATGGATGTCTCGAGGATGAGAATCACTTTAGGTGTGCACGCTATCACATAGATTAGCCATGCCAGATACGCAAAGGTGAACTCCCCGAGGTTGCAGCCGAAGATGGAGCTCTTCTGGTGGAACCCACAGGCGCGCTCTCGCTTGCTCCGGGCATTTTTCACGAAGAAGATGCCCCAGCCTGAGACCACCACAACATCGGTGGCAATCCAGGAGCACCAGTAGAGATCCGTGAAGGCGATCAGGTACACATCCAGGATGCCGCCCTGCACTACCAGCAAGGCAAAACACATCATTTTGTAGAAGAGATTCCTCTTGGATTTGTGGACAAAAAGAGGAGCGGTCTGCATGAAATCACCCGATGTCATCATGTAGGCAGCGGCAGCAGCAGATGAAACTAGGGGCTGGGTGCTGCTCTCTTCTGGGTTGACACTGCCGCTGGACGTCTGGGTGTCTCTCCTGGACGATGCGCTCCTGGTGAACAGTTGCCCGTTATCCGGTGCGGCGCAGATTGGAGAGTCCGGGCAGATCGCCGCTTCAGGTCGGGGGTAGTTAGCCTCGGGATTGGCTTTAATGATTTCTCCGATCATTGTATATGTGCGTTCTCCTTATCTCTCCCTTTCTTTCCTTCACTCCTTGTGAAAGATGCTATAAGGAGCGAGGTAGGGATGCCCGAATCCCGTCATGGATTCCCATCTTCGTGGAATGGAATGCCTCTGTTCTCACAAATTAAATCCACGTTGCTCGTATCGTTATTTTACTCAATATTATTTAACTAGAGCTGTATATTAACACTTAACACTTTTGTCTCGTTAAAAACGAGAAGGAAAACGAAAAGGTCGCTGGTGAGAGAGGAGTTCTCTCATCAAGTTAATGTTTTTTCCCCATATCCACATCTTATAAAGTTCTGTTGTTCACCTCAAAAGCATCCCCGACGTGGGAGTGCCTTGCGTGGGTCTGCTACATAACTGCATAATTGGTACACTCTTGTACTTCATGGACAAGAGAGAAATTGTCTCGGTATTACTGCCATGCGCATTGTGTATTCTGCCCAACAACAGAGTCCTTCAGCAGCCTCCGTTTCGCTTTTTTCCCCTCCTTCATGTCACACACTCTCACTCGCATGGGAAGACATCAACCGACCGTGTAAACAAATTCAGACCTGGGATCCAATATTATGTAATATATGTTCTAGAATCCCATTCATTTAACCAGGGTTGTAGAGAAGATGGTCCAGACATGTTTTTTTCAATTCACAGTGATAACAATCAAAACATTCTGAGTGTTATAAAAAGTCCCTGAAATAGCTGAAAGTTACTGAAAATACTTGGCCTTTTAGAGAGGCCTGTCCAAATCGCTCAAGGCATCATTTCCCACTCCTATACACACGCACGATCAATATTAAGAATCAATACAATAATGTTGTCATACAATACCTTGAAAATAACCTTGTTTTGATCCTAAGACCAGAGAAGCATAACTCTCCTTAAATGTTAAATATAATTGGTCTGTAAGGACTAACATGTAGGCTACTGTATAGACATTTTCTGTGATGGCACCAATTACGGTCTCCTCAGTAGCTTCCTATTATTGCCTTGGAAATATAATGACATCTTTACATTGTGATGGCAATGAGGAGTGAATACGTACATTATCCTAAAAAAACACAAATTCACATCTGGTGAGAAAAATAAATCTAGCAAACTGGACTGTAGTTTGATAATAAACTTTATTTTCAAGTTATGTTGATGGTGTCTGGACCATAGAAAACAAGCACATATCAATATAAACATATGCATTTCAACCAAGTTCAACAAGAACTGAAAAACAATTGGGTATTTGTGGATTGGCTTCCGCCAACCGGTCTTAATATGCAATAGTTTCTGAAGCAGAGAAAAAAAACTACAGTAATAGACAGTTGATCTGATAAAACATTCGGCTTCGTCTTTTAATGCATTTAAGTCTTCGGAGTGGAGTCCAAATCACAAAGGTATATCTAGCTCATAGGAGGGACTTGCTACCACAGGTGTTCCTGAGGGCCAATTCTGGGACAAGAGATGAGAAGAGAACCAATACGACACGCAGGTCGACTGACGAGGAGGAATAGGAAAAAGAAAAGGAAGGAGTATATTATATCGTTCAATGACCAGACCAGTCTTTATGAACCTTTGTTTTAAGAGTGCATTTGTGCAATTTGACCATCAGGAGGCTTAGTGCTCCAGTCCAGCCAAGTCAGTGCATGACCAGAGTAATCCAGAACTACCACATACGCCACCGGATACAGTGATGCCGCGTAGAGCTTCTGCATTCTCTACGAGTCAGAAAGTCTTTTTTTTTTTTTTTCAAAAAAAAAAAAAAAGAAAAAAGAAAAAGACAAAGAGAAAAAAAGACAAATAAACACCTGGGTTGATGATAAACAAAACCCACTTATGAGAGTAAACTCAACAAGGTTTATTAGTGATATTGTTCAAATTTCATCACTTTGTTTTTGTCATTGTTTGTTTTTTTTTTTATTTGTTTTTTTTTGCTTTTGTTATTTCTTTTCCACATAAACGGGACAAAGGACAGACTCACAGAATGGAGAGCTTTGTTTTCTCAGAAAATGTTTAGCACAAGTGCACTGACCTGTATTCCGTCTGTTCGTCTTAAGTCTGTTGTTTTTTGTTTCTTTTTTTGTTTTGTTTTTTATTTTGTTTGTTTGTTTGTTTATTGTCCATCAAGTTATTTTCACCTCATTCCTGAATTGAATTCATCATGTTTTAATGGCCTGCTTGAAGGCACTGCCACACACAAGGGGAAAGAAGCTACTGTCCAACACGCTCACGAGACAGTCCATTCTAAGGTCTAGTAGGGGTGAGAGTAAGGAAAGCGATATTATAGTGACGTGGTGGGGGGAGGGGCAGGGAGGGCTATAGATATAGCTCATAGTAATCGTCCAGCTCCTCGTGAAACAAGTCCCACTCGTCCTCCGAGTCCGTGGCGTCGTCGTCCGTCCCGGCCGCCAGGAGCATCAACAGCATCTCGCTAAGCTCGAAGGTCACCATCTCCTCGTCTTCGTTGTCGAAGGAGTCACTGCTCTCCCGCTCGTCAAGGAGGTCCCACAGGGGTGTCCGCCGCGAGTTCTAGGGGAGGGACAGCCAGAGAGAATGGGCAAAGAAAACAACACACATGGTTAAACAGATTGACCAGTACCACATTATAAATGTTGCTTGGTCTAAAAGCCAATAAATATGTGAATATAAAGGAAATGAAACTAGGCAAAACTATACCAGAATAGCTTCATTTCTCAGATGTACAATGCACACAGGAATTTAAACAGCCATTTGTCTAAAAATGACCTGTGCTGCTGACTGCTTGCAAAAAGCTTAAACTTACATCAAACTGCAGCTATCATTTATGGTGAAAAACAACTAGATCCAACAACTAAACAACCAGATGACCACGCTGCTCTGATGAAAATGCAGAACGACCCTCAAGGTTCCAAAATAAAACAAAGTGAAACAAAGACTGAAAGCTAATTCTATAAAAACAATTCTATCGACAGTCTCTGTAGTTCTTACGCGGTTCCTCCCATTGGAGTTGGCCTGGCGGCGTTGCTGAGGTTGAGCCTCCTCCAGTCGTCCGTCAGGGAATGCATGCTTGTAGAAGCAGTTGGCCCCGAACGGGCATGTGCCACGACCCTCGTCAAAGTACCGGCACGGCTTGGTTCTGTTGGCCGAGAGGGAGCGGGAGGTGAAAAAAAGGTCAAGTTACCTTAGGCCTTAGAACCTCAGACATTACAACCCAAAGAAATAGCAGAGTTTCTGTGAGCAATGCCCTATTAAGTGTAAGACACTGCATTACATTGCATTGCATCACCAGACACACACACTTAAAATAATTGAGGCCACTTATGATGACTATCTAAGTCAAAGGCTTAATGACGACCTGAGGTCTGATAAGCCTCCTTTGGTAAGTGAGGCTGCAAATAAGACAACAACTACACCGAGTTGTTCTGTATGATCACCCGGAGAGAAGAAATACTCTTTTCTGATTGGCTGGTAGGGTGGCTAATAATTCTGAACAATGGGAGACCTATGAAGTAGATCTGGTAAAAAAAGTTGAATCACCGTTCCATATCAATGCTTATGAATGGTAACTATTACAACCACAGTAGGACGACAATTGAGCCTGGAAGCAGGCTTCGCAACAAAGGAATCAACTGTAAACAAGCTTACTGTCCATGCTATCGCTTTTAGGGCCAAAGAAAGATGTCCAACAAACTGAACAAGTCGGCTTCTTTTTAAATGGAACTGCTTGTTTCCTTTGCGTGCTATAAAGGCATTACTACTGCCTATAGTGGCAACCGGGTGATAAGTGGGATAACGGCCTTTGAGGTGTCCTGTTACAGGACATTAATGGACTCGGGCGGAGGAAACTCCCCCCTCGTCCATTAATTCCGTATAACAGGACACGACGGCGGCTGTCATCCCTTACGTATTGGCCAACCATGAACAGTGGTTAGGAGCCCCTATAAATGGAAGCGCCCATCAGTACCCCATGCCGTCCTTGTACTTCTGAATGAGCTTCTGCTTCTCCTCCTTGTCCTCCACCCAGTACTCGCTCGGGATGACAAAGTTGGATGTGATTCGACATTCTGGGCAGGACCTGTGGATGGAGCGAAGTTGGTTGAGAGAGTGAGGAAGATACAGACAGATGGATGGAGAGAGAAAGAGAGAGAGAAAAAAAGAAAGAGATTAATTCACTCAGGTTGTTTTTTGTAAGAACTCAAATGGCAATATCCCAAACAACTCTCTTAAAAACAAAAAAATCTGCCATGTATGCATTATGTAAAACTGATCAAAGTGGGGGAAACAAATGTAAATAGCAGCAGAGACTATTTCTGCTTTGGTGTATGTCAGAACTCTTGCTGGAAACAGGTCACTCAGCCTTAGCCTGACCAAGTGGGGTGTGTATGCGGATGAGGCTACACTTTGACTCATTCGCTGAAGCGCTCCCAACACGTCTTGACCTCTATATCAGTTTTGTCTACTCCAGCCTCCACAGCTCATTTCCTGTGTGGGTTATCCACAGTGCACATAGGTACTGTGGCATCGCTGATGAAAGTGCAAAACATCGAAGATATGTGCATATTAATGGTCTCTTCTCAGTCTCCCTCCAAAATAATGAGAGGTGGCCTTTTTATAAAATGGTTAGTTATTCATTTATTTGTCTGCAACCTACTCAATTGTCGTACGGAAGATGAAGGCACATAAAGCCTTGGATTTATGCATTCATGTTCATGTTTTCATGCCTTCTAGATTGTTGAAGCCTAATAAAAAATGTAAATGATTTATTTGTTTGAAGTATATACCAATTTACAAAATAGTACGGCCATTTAAATAGGACATCATTCTGGGAATGTGTGATATAATCCATTATTGATGAAAACCGAGGCTGTATCCACCACAAGGATTTCAAACAGAGTCCAGGCTCACGTTTTCTGCCTTTCATGTCCTGATGTTAGCTCACCAAGCAGAAACATAGAGATTAATTAATTATATTGTATATTTAATAGGCACAATGTTTTGTTTTATTTGTGTTTTTTTACATTACTTTCTGCTAACAAACTCAAGACATACAAAAACAATTGCCCACGCAAAGCTCACAGGCTTAAAAATGTACTGTATTTACTTAGGAACAAGAAACGTAAACAAACAAACATTACATTTTACTTGACCATTTTTAAACTGTAAAACACTGCACAACACCCTCCACTTATGGACACACACAGAACAGGTAAACAAATGAACACACACTGAAACTACCACCTATTTCCTTTAACTGTGGTATTCAAGTCAAATCTGATGCATTTGTTTCTACCGTCGAGGAAACAAACAAAGAGGGTGTGTGTCCCGATGGCCTACTGAGTGGCTTCAAACCATTTCCTATCCCATAAAATGTCTGCCAAGTCTTTTCCTCAACCAAAACTATATTGTTTATTTCTGACTGTCATAGATGCAAGCCTCCATTATTCTGTGTTTCCTGACCACACTAGCTAAGCCTTGACAGTAGTTTTGTATCTGCACCTATATTTGCGGCAATAATCGTTTATATCGTTTAATAGCTTATAAACCTTAATAGTTTATAAACCTTCGGCCAGGATATAGGCTACCTGCTTTAAGAGCGCGTATGTATACACACCATGGCTGCAATATGTATCCTATGCCACTTGGTGCGTTGGTTGTGCACATCTTCAAAAAGTAACGCGTTGCTTATGGAAGATTCACACAAACTTTGCATATGCAGGATTCACACTAGCGTTAGGACCGTTGGTATAGGTGCAATACATGACAGTACATTAGCATGCAAGACCGGCTTTATTTACAACTCTGGGTCTGAATTCAGTGTTCTGTACTCTAATGGAACAAAAGAAAGACCTGCACACCGTATTAAAAGCTCCCACAAAACTTTATTCTGAGCAACGCTTCTTTTAGTTCAGTTTTTTGACCTAGCACTTGTGCCAGCTTTTTGTGGATTTGCATACCCTGAACTTTGCTCTGTACTAATGGAGCCATCCAATAACACATGTAGTGCCTACGTAGTACTGGGGCAAGGACTCATTGACAATGCAGCCAGTTGTGTATGTGAACGGTTGGTGAGAAGGCAAGCAATCCCAAGCCATACATCACACGAATATACATGTTAGTACATCCTAGTGGTGGCATCAAAATGAGCAAATGCAACAGATTACAACTGGTTGCATAAATATAAACATCTCCCTCTCCACACACACACACACACACACACACACACACACACACACACAGAGAGAGAGACCACTTACTTGATGATCTTGCTCTCAAACTGCTTGGCACTCCTCCACTTGCGGATGCACTTGAGGCAGTAGCAGTGGTTGCAGTTGGACAGGATGCCGAAGCGGCGCTCGCTGGGGTTGGACTTCTCGAACACCACCTCCATGCACACGCCGCACATCATGTCCTTACTGCGCTGGATAGCAAACGACAGCTCCATGTCCTTCTCGTGAGCCTCGATGCAGGCCTGGCAAGAGGACGACAAACGTGTCTGGGTTTAGACATCCATCCGAAAAACTCACGCTTGTTAGATAAATTGTATCAGCTGCATTCAGTGGCTATCTTAGCGTAGCGTATATGAGGCTACAACGTGTAATTAGCTTACAGAGTACCATCAGTCATAGCTATAAAAAGCTCACGTTACCCTAGAACACAGGTGATGCGTAGTTGTCAAAAATTGTGAAAGGTTTGGTCAGATATTTTTCTCCTAACTGGATTATTGTTGAAGTCTACCACTTTCTGTTAGGACAATGTTCACTCTAGGCATCTGATTGGGTGAGCGGCACCAGAGACACATGCCCTTAGAGCTTATTCAAAATCTCTCATTTTACACATGATGCATAGTGAAATAGGCCAGAATTCACATGAGAATAAAATTGTGGCCAACATACAAAATGTTGAATAATCTTGCCTATGAAACATGAGCGACATGTCACTCATCACAGACTACTGTGACTTTTCTAAATCTGAATCTTTTGATTAGGACCTCTGCTTCCCTAAATAAGTCCATTCTGGCTAAAAGGCTTTTAATGGCCCAGACAAATGGGTAGGCTGTTAAAATGCCCTCACTTGACAGACATCCAAACATAGACTCCGACAGCCCACAGCTTAAGCCAACAGAGTTCCCAATTTGCTTGGAAAAAAAAAAACAAAAAAACGTAGTACCGGTACCTTATTCAGACGTACGCATACCTCCTGCAACTAAGGACAAGCTTGTCAAGTAGGCCACACACTTCATATCTCTCGCTCTCTCTCTCTTTCTCTGTCTCTCTGTTAATTCTTTTTCCAATACTCTATGGACAGGGTGCCTAGGGACATGTATAACTTCTTATTTTTACAAGGATATAGTTAAACAGTCCCTCCATGGATAAACAGCCAGGGTGTGGTGCTACAGGACATTCTGTTTGTTTTTGTGGTTGCATGGTGCTAAGTTGACCTCCACTTAAGGGCTGGAATGTGATACCAATTTCACCCTGTGCACTGGCTAGCACTGACTCTTATGATAAGCCCCGGTGTGCATCAGCCGTCTTCCTTAATTAGGAGAGGAATAAATAGTCTTTTTAAGTTTACAGCAGGCACAGGCTTTGGAATACACAGAGTAGGCCTGGGTGGAGCTGGTCTGTAGAACTAGAGTTGTTTTTACACACATTATTTATCCAGCTATTGGATAAAGAGAGTATGGTAACCAAATTAGCAAGCAAATGTCAACAAAAATATGGAGTGAGTGAGCCGTGTAAGTGTGGTCTTCTACATACAAACTGTTTATTTAGTTATCATGCAAGAGTTCGATTCAACAATGGGCTCTTTTACCACCCTAGCCGTCCACTCAGGAAGGCCCTGGCCACTAAAAGGAGGCGTTGTTAGGGGAGTGTGGCCACTAAGAGGAGGCGTTGTTAAGAGGGTGTGGCGACTAAGAGGAGGCGTTGTTAGGGGAGTGTCCGGGCCCTGACCGCTCACCTTGATGTGCATGGAGCGCTGGACGTTGTCGGACGGGTGGAGCACCTGCAGCCCGCACATGTCGCACACGTCGCCATGGAGATAGGCGCAGTTGAGGCCGTAGCGGCACTCCCCCATGGCGGCGTATGGGCAGAGCGTCTTCTTCAGCTCAGAGTCGGTCTGCTCCTTCTCGTACTCCTCCTCGATTATGATCGGACCGGATCCCTCCAAAACAGCAGGGTCTGCTGCAGGGGGGGGGTGACAGGGTTATATTCGGAAACCGAGTGTGGGTTTTGGTTGTTCAGTCAGATTACTGTCAAGTTAACGAATAGGTTCTTCTCATCCCGACCAAGTTAAGCTTTGTTGCTACATGAATGCACTGCATAGTTGCATAATGCGTTTCCATTCACACAAGTGCAAAGGTTTATAGCTATGTTTTACATTGCGTTGTCCTCCACTGTCATTTTGCTGCAATCTTGAGCCAGTTGTAACCATAAACCGTAAAATAATAAAATTTTAATAATACAGTTGTAAACCGTAAAATAATAAAATTCTGACACAAAAATACCCTGAACAATGGTTAACTTTATGGCATGAATCACAAACGACCACAAAGCAGGAAAAACAAAATTCCTAAAGTTCCTGGCTGCATTTTGCACGTTTTTGTATGTCAGTTTTAAACAGAAACAAACAAATGCTGCACTGTCAAAAGAAATCAGGTGCACCTGCTACTATTTGCGGAATCAGGTGCAGTGACCTGCAATGGTTTGGGTTATGGATTCTAACCATCTCTCACTAAAGAGTCATCAGCTATCTGCATTCTGACCATAACACCCTGAGCCGCTAGCTGTCCAAACAGTTTAATATGGGGACTTCCACCTATTTCCCTCGGAGCGGTGTGTGTTTGCATGAGCATCTGTATGTGTGGGTGCGCACGTGTCTGTGTGTGTGTGCGCTGTTGGCACCAGCCTAATATTTGTCAAAGGAATGTCCCCTTCTACTGAGGTCAGGAGGAGAGCAGAGAATAGCCCATTCAGTCACAAACCAGAGGACTCAATGAAGGCATCCTGGTGACACACTCTCTATGAGGCCCAAACATGCCCATCTCCCCCTGTTGGTGAAACTAGACTAGACATGTGGAAGTTACTGATCACATGTTTACTGTATATCAACTGTCGTAAATACCACTCACGGCCTCATTCACCCTGGACACGGTACATGTGGATTTGTTTACAAACTAGTAAAGATAATTTCCAAAATCCCATGTCAACTGACAAGGTAATGCTACACGGTATATTACAAATAGTAAGTTATTGCACAACTGCTCTAAAGGAATTCCTGATTCTCCAACCGGGACCAGGGAGAGCAAGTTGCATGACTGGTTGTCCATAGCCGGCAGGTTAGTTAAGTTAAGTTAGTTTAATATTAACATGACTTTGAAGCTGTTATGTTATATTATATTATATGGAATAAAACCTTGCATAGGATGCCTTGAAGTATCAGTGTGCAGCATCCTGTTCTACTAAAGTCTCGGCGATGCACATAATTTACAAATGTGCATTCAGACAACTCTATTTGTTAGGTGACACTTTTACAGGCCAATTCTTTGCCACAGAAAAGCAGGCATAATGCATGATACATGAGGACCCTGAAAAGGGTAAAACTGCATAGACATTATGATTTATGCTCCCCTCCTTGCAAAACTGCACACAACGTGTGGCTATGGGAAACACAAAGGGGCTGACTTCAAACAAACAAAAACATCCACTTAAGAGGTAAGGATTTACATCCCTCAAGGAAACTTGGGCTTCATCATTCTCTCTGGGAATTCAGTCAATTAATTCCAGAGTTTAGCAGGAGCCTCGTCCCTGAACAACATCCTACCACAGATTGATTGTTTTTTTTTGTTGTTGTTTTTTTTATTTGGCTACTGTTAATCACATTGGTGATCCTATGGAGACAAATACATATCAGTCTCACAGGGATTCACCACAGCCAGGTCCTGTGAATCACGTCATGCCACCAAGGTTGTCAGACACTTCAGATTAAATGAAAATATATTTCGCAGTGTTTGCCCACTTTAGTGGCATCAAAATGGGTAAACAGTTTGAACCACCTTTATGTTCTAAAAAGGGTATGACTGGTGCGCAGTATAAAAGTACAGTGGTTTGACCATCCCCTTCCAACAACCTCAAGATTGTGCTCGTCATAAACAAAGGTTCGTATTTATATATACGTAACCTTACACAACCCAACTCAAGCTATAACTGAAATAGGTCATATGTCAATATAATCCCACATTCCTTTCCCATGCTCATCATGTGAAGCAGGAGACCTGATTGCAAATTCTGCTGCTGTCCATTTAACTTCTTTCTCATGGTAAACAGCGGCGCGGAGGTCCTCGACCGGCTGGCGCAGTGATATAAATAGATAGGGCATGTCTCACACATCCAAAAGAGGAGGAGAGAAGCCCTCAGCCTAAACTGGAAGTGGCCTGATGGAAGACAATGATGAGACACTCTCTGGGAATTCAGTAAATGAATTCCAGAGTTTAGCAGGAGCCTTGCCCCTGAACAGAACAACGTCCTGCCACAGAACATCCTGAACGATACTGCACCAATGACATTTGGTCATCAATCTATTCAGTTGAATAATGTCTACAGTAGTGTCCAAGCACGCAGGCCCCATAAGTTCTAAGAGTGCCCACCCTCAATGGCCTACTTACCCTTACTGACCATCATCTTCTAGTGTACATGCAAACACACACACACACACACTTACCCCTCCCACAGTAAGGCTGGCCGGGCACAAACTCGGCAGCGTTGACCCAGTCCTCGGCACCTGAGCCTGGCATCTTGTCCTGGGCATCGGCGTTGCCGGCGGGCCCACTGGACACAGGCTCTGGGCCACTGGTGCTGGCTTGCGGGGGGGCAGTGGCGGGCGGCAGCAGGGGCGTCTTGGGGCCCGGCAGGTCATCTTGCTTAGTTGGTTTGGTGTGTTCATACCTGAGGGAGAGGTGCGCTAGTTAGACTTAAATTGGCTTACTCCTACGCCTACTCTTACTACATCTTCCCGCAAGAAGCATAATGCATTTACAAATGCTATAGTTTACAACAAGTAACCGTATTTTTAACATAGGCTACATTTTACTGTATTTTTCTAACCTCTGTTTTTTGATGGTGCTTAGAAATTGAGTGCACCAGGTTGGCAAAAATCATGCAATCATGCGGAATGGTATAATCTACTGGATTACATTATGAGTTAGACCAAGCTAGGACTCATCCTCTGGGTATTAGATCAGGCTGTAGTTTAGGCAAATTACGGAAAGAATATCATTGTATTACTTATTTATTTTTGTAAAATGTCTATAATATAACAACAAGCCCAGTTGTAGTGCTAATGTGTCCATTTCCTCAGTAACAATCATTAGGCCCATTGATTTTCTACTACCAAACAACACCTCATTGGCCCTTATCCTACTCATAACAGCATTTCCAAAGACAAGCAGAAACTTGTTACCACAGACAATTAGATTTACACCAAATAACAAACCATGAGCTGGCTTGACACCACGCTTTTGCTATGGCAAAGTCAAGTGTCCGGACCAGATGCTGGTCTGAGCGTGGTAAGCCAGTCTGCAAAGGCAAAGTCCTTGACGTCCCAGTGGCACTATCAACACCCACCACAAGATCAACACAAAAAGGCGCAGACGGGCCGTGACGGCGACACTATCCGTTTGCACAAAGAAAAGATAAGAGCATCCCCCATCGCCCTCGCACCTGCCACCTCCAGAAACAGCAGCACGCGGACACTTGCTGTGAACCTCCTTTCTCTGACGCTTGCACTGCAACACTTCCAAGACAAATCCCGTTATGTACACTTTCTGCACCAATCCACCTGTCAAAAAGGCTTCTTCAACTGCACCCCCCCTCCTTTCCCCACCAACAGACAATGTAGTTTAAAGACAATGACAAAGGCAAAGCTGCATAATCTTTCTTTCACAAGCGTCTTACACTATATTTTTAAGCAAATACAGTTGTTTATTTAAGATTAGTGAGCGTATGTTTTAACCTTTGTTGTGGCATCCATGTTTTTCACACATTCCGACGGCAAAGCACATGAACACTCGCGGTGGGAAAACCAACGTAATCACAGGGGCGGTCCTTGTCATTCCCAGGTGCCATGAATGCACCGTTAGACTGCGTCTCTCACACGGTTTGCTATTGGACATAGATCAGTGTTAGCATTCTGTGAGGATGCACAGGATGACTAATCCTGGGACAAGGAGTATGGAACAGCCATGAATATCACACACATACACACAGGCGCACACACACAGGCGCACACACACACAGGCGCGCGCACACACACACACACAGGCGCACACACACAGGCGCACACACACAAGCGCACACACACAGGCGCACGCACACACAGGCGCGCGCACACACAGACAGGCGCGCGCACACACAGGCGCGCGCACACACACACAGGCGCACACACACACAGGCGCACACGCGTACACACACAGGCGCACACACACACAGGCGCACACACACAGGCGCACACACACACAGGCGCACAGACACACAGGCGCACACGCGTACACACACAGGCGCACACACACACAGGCGCACACACACAGGCGCACACACACACAGGCGCACAGACACACAGGCGCACACGCGTACACACACAGGCGCACACACACACAGGCGCACACACACAGGCGCACACACACAGGCGCGCGCGCACACACACACAGGCGCGCACACACACACAGGCGCACACACACACAGGCGCACGCACACAGGCGCACGCACACACAGGCGCACACACACACAGGCGCACAGACACACAGGCGCACACGCGTACACACATACACACACACACACATTAAGTAGCCTCTCTCTGAGTTCAAGCACTAAAACTCTTCTTCGGTCTACTTTGCACTGGCATAATTTTTTCAGTGCCCACTGAAGCACTCGTCTGTACTAGAGCCGTATAGTGGCTTCGCTGTGCTGTGTGTGTAGGAACCAAGGAGGGCATAAATAAATGACGGAGAAGCAGGCACATACGAAGCAGGCACAGAATGGCGGCATGAACTGAATGAACCCAGCAGCAAAGGGAGAGATTGGTGGGGGGGGGGGGGGGGGGGGGGTACAGCGAGTGAGCAAGAGAGAGAGAGAGAGAGTTATGTAATTGCCATGCAGACTGCACTATCTGCCCCCCAGGTCTGCGGGAAGGGGGGAGAGCAAGAGAGAAAGAGAGAGAGACAGACCGAGCAGGACACAATGGCAAAGGCTGCTGAATCCATCCATAATAAACCCCCCACTCCTCCCCCTCCTCCTCTTCATGGCAACCCCTTCACTGGGCTCCTCCCCTCTGCATGGAAACAACAATAAGGACAGCCTCCATATGGAGACGGAAGACCCAATCATCCTCACGCAGCACGGCTGTTGGGCCAACAAAACCCCCATGTGCACCCCCCACTATCAAAACATGCAATCCCCCATGGACCAGCCCTGGGAAGTGTGTGTGTGTGTGAGAGAGAAAGAGAGAGAGCGATAGAGAGAGAGAGCATATGCTGTCAAAGGAATGAGCCCCCTCACTCACACACACACACACAACATTCTCACACAGCAGGACCCTCTGAGCGACACCCGTAACTATGGCGATGCTCTTGAACCCAGACACACTTGCAGGGGGCAAACATTGTCTGGGCTGTCTAGCCGCAAGGCTAATTTTGATAATGCTCCAAACTCAGACTTAGCCAAAGTCCATCAACCCCCTCAACCACCGCCACCTTCATCCCACCCCCTAAAACATTCCCACATTATTCCTTGGATGCTCATCTGAAGGCATGTCAGATGGACTGGATCCTGCCGTTTTGTTTGCAGCTGATGATAACAGCACCCTTAATCCCTAGTGACTAGAGGCACTGCAGAGGCTGATTGATTCCCCCCCCCCATCACTCATGACACACTCGGGCTTCAGCTGCAGAAAAGCTCCCAGGTTCCTCCCTTATACGGAGGCAGAAGCTCCAGGAGAGGATATGCCTTCATGCTGCATATCATACTAGAGTGTTCAACTCCGGCTGGGGCTATGTGAGAACAGCCTGATAAGAACATTAACCAAAAGGGGAAACAAATGGGGGAACAATAGCAGCAACCCCAAAAGCAGTCAAGGGGTGACTTTCACCAAATGTGCACTCACCCCACCCCCCCACACCCCAACATGTCCTTCAAGTGTTTCCTTACACTTAGAGACAACTTTTGTAGATGGCGTCAACAACATGTTGATATTACACACTGGGCTTCTCAAATGACACAAACATCAGAGCAGCATTCCACAACAATTCTCAGAAACCACTTCGCCGAGTGTGTGGTACACACACCTGTGCTGAACAGACTTCTTGAGTTTGGTTGCAGGGTTTTGTCAAAAAGGCAACTGGACAAAATTACAGCAACTAGGCCTACATTCTGACACAACAAAAGAAGTAGTCGAGTTTCCAACAGAGCATGACATCAGCAGCCAAAGAAATGGCTTACCTGCAACGGTCCCCAAAAGCACAGTATCCTTTCTGAAAGAACTTGCAAATCATGGCTGGCTTGCTGCTGGTGAGGTCATGCGAGTATCGACAGTTGTTCCCTTCTTTGCAAAGACCATGCATGAAATACCTACAAATCAAAGGAATAATAAGGTAACGTTTCACACGAAAACAACCTTTTCCTGTATTCCACACTTGAAGGGCCAGCGGGTTAACCATGGACAATGGCAATCACCTTTCCCAAACCAATTTATTTCAATGGTCTTCTTTTTAGACATTTTAAACTTAAAATCAAGGGGACATGGGCTGATGACTAATAGAGAAGACCTGACAGCGATTAAAACCTTGTTCACAAGCCAACGCAGATGCAAGGACTTGGACAATTGTTAATACAACTCACGCTATCCTCTCGAGTGAAAAATGACTCTCTTACATGTCAAATTAACTTAGACGGTTGTTAGAAACAACGCAGACAGTAACGAAAAAAATATTTGTCAGTTAAGGATAGGCTACTGAAACTATGGACATAAATGTTAAATCACACTCATGGCGTTTTTGCTGTTGCCAAAGTGTAGTGTTGTTCTGTCAATCATTTGCAATGTTTGTTTTTGACAGCCAATTTCACGTTCATGGAAGTTTTGAGCTTGTTGTGTATATTGTTATGCCACCTTGTGTACTGCTACAACTGTGTTCACCTTAAAGCGTAGGGAAAATAATGTATTTAACGTTGCCTAAACGACCGAGTGAGCTAGTGATAGCTAGCTAGCTGTTGAGGCTGGTGGCTGGATCAAAACAAATACCACATTTCGCACCAGCACAAAGACAGCGTTTACCTCGCCTATCAAATGATTACAATGACAACAGTAAGACATAATACCAACACTTACGTCGAATTTTCACATGAACAACATCGTGTAAATTCTGTCTCACCTGCAGGTTACGTGTTTAGTCCAGCTTCCCGATATTGCTGGGGCCGCTGTCGATGCTGCCGCTGCCTCCGCCATTGCTGTTTATGTTGAAGGAGAGCGCCCGGTTCTTCCGCGCTGTTTCGCTTGTTTTCGGAAAGCCGAAGCTCAGTCGGCCTCCGGAGCTTCTCCAGCGGCAACCGCCAGGGGGCACGAGCGCCCGGTTATACGTCAGAATTGCATCAACAAATCATCTGATGATATCATGGATTTGGCATAGTGACAACAAGTGCAGTTGTGACATCAATCACATTCTTGAACGCCCACTAAACACCCGTGGTAGGCTACATCGGCATGCTTTTGTTGGTAATTTTCTGGTTATTTAACCCATTATGCAACACCAAACAGCTATAGCCTAAACACAACATTGTATAATTTTGTATGCTCTGCTATTGGGGACAAAAATACAATAATTTTGTATTCTATGCTATTGGGGACAAAAATGTTATCGAAATTAACAGAAACGTTTCTCTAGGAGTACATTGATTCTGAATATTAATGAGTAGCCTAGCCTAGGCCTACTACACACCAGAACCAAATGTATTACTTCAAGATCTTAACATAGGTTTTTATACTGTTGTGTGTGTGTGTGTGGGGGGGGGGGGGGGGGGGGGGGGGCTGGACAGTTTACAGTTGCATAATCTCAGACAATCTCCACAACTTCCTGATTTCCTATTTTATGTAACAATGGGCTTCCAAAAACCAAAGCATGTGCTGCAGCACATGGTTAATTCAGTTAGTAATAATAAAAAATAACAACACAAATACCTGTCTAGATATAGGCCTAAGCCTAGTTTCCAGATGTACTCTCCATTCAGCTCATTTATACCTAATCGATTATAGCCTACTATTTCCCTCATGTTTGGCTCAGCAGTGATGTTCTTCATTGTTCTTCATGACATGATTCAGGAGTTGCATGTTGGTAGAATTCAAATAAAATCCTTGCACAGCTATTTTTGACCTATAGGCTACTCTGGAGTGCCAAACTGAGCAGCATTTCCTAAATTGACAACACAGAGTTGCTAGGAGACCTAAAGGAAAGACTGCCATCTGTCTAGACAGGAGCATTGTGCCATCTCCATACCGCCTGTCTCTATTTTGTGGAGCTATATCACAGAACCCATTGGTTAAGCAATTATGATACTTTGGTGCCCAACTCATCTCATCTTCACTAAATTAACTAAATTTAGTGCTGAAATAAACCATGTAATATACCCATATCACACATATCTCTAATTTAAGGATGCAATACTGTTCTGAAATGCTTGTAGGTATTAAAAATGTTTTTATTTATTTGTATTTATTTGATTTCCCCCCCCCCCGAATACACACAGCCAGTGGCTGTTTTCTTGCGAAGAAAATCATGCCCGGTCTGATGTAATTTACTATGATTACATTTCTATATCTATTGTAGGAACTTCCATATTTACGGATTTCGAGTATGACTACACTGCACTAACCACAAACCAAGCGGATTTTTGCAACAATAATGAGGTGGCACCTTTCGCAATGTCATGCTTGCATTGTTCACCAGATTGACCACCACTACAAGAGATACATTGTGCATGTACTTTCATGTCACAATGGGATACAACTTGTTTTAGCATGTAGATTTCTTCAGAATGCATGTGGATGGATACTCCACAATCTTGTGAGTTATAGAAAAAGGAATTCATATCTAATCTAGCTAATACACTCAACTTGTAAATACTACCAACAGCACAACTGACAGTTAGTTTGCTAATGTAATTTAAAGGTGCCATGTGTAAGAATGCTTTTTGGGCACTCATCGGGCATCCAGAAATGCGCGTGCACAAGGCTTCACGACACCAATCTTGCTCCAGCGGCGAGTTCACAACACATGATTGGGAAGATGTCTTCACAACACACCATATGATTGGCTCAATGTATTCACATCACACCACATGATTGGCTCAATGTATTCACATGTCAACGTTTTGCCGAGGAAGGGGTGTGATGTGTAGTAACGGCCATATTGGTGTTACAAACTAGCCCCATGCATTTCTATGGAGGGTGTCTTGAGTGCTGTGTCTCCTCATTAGAAAGTCTCTGGCTATGCGCATCAAAAGAATGAGAAGAAATAAGGGCGATGATGTCATTAAAAAAATGACAAGGTATAGTGCTGCAGAGATATCAACCTGAATTAGCATGCTAAATTACTAGCCACAGCCTGACAGGTGTATACTCTTTGGTTCAAGTACGCCCACAAGCTGTGCGCGTTATCTCTGCAGCACTATACCTTGTCATTTTTTTAATGATGTCATCGCCCTTATTTCTTCTCATTCTTTTGATGTGTGTAGCTCATTTTTTGGATATTTTTACCTAAATTCTTACACATGGCACCTTTAAACAGTGTATTTGATATAAAAACTTTTCAGTTTAAAATTTGTGCCAGGAAATGATTAGCTTGCAGAAGAACAGGTGCATTTATCTCCCCACCACATGTGTACCATTCAAATATTTATTTTATTATTATTATTATTATTATTATTAGTAGTAGTAGTAGTAGTAGTAGTATTAGTATTATTATTAATCAGTAGCTTTAAACATGAAAACATGAATCTTTTTCTGCTATAAGTTCCACTGTTACTGTGCACACTACAGCAAGGAGAGTGTCCTTGCGGTTCCTGGTTGCTTGGTTTTGAATCAGTGGGAGAGGTAAACACAGAGAGCGTCATTGTTCATCTTTTCATCAGTCTCGCACTCAGTGGAATACTCTCTGGATTCCTTCCTGGTAACCAGGCCCTTGTGTTGACCACACTGTTTTTATCCTTTGGTGCTATACAAGGTCTCATAATATCTTACATTGGGAGCTGCCACACTGAAAGCTAGACAAAACAAATCATGTAACGTAGTTGAACACGAAATGAGAAGCACATAGCAAGGCTTTTGTAGGATTTCTCTCCAAGGAGAATAAACCATGGGATAAGTTACCTGCTCTGAAGAGGCCTTAAGCTGTGGACAGATGAATGCAGGTGTTTTGTAAGCTGGATGAGTTCCATCTGTTCTGCTGACCTTATAGTTTATTTTCCTTCTATAAAGCAACACAGCAGCTGCTGTTACAAACACATGGAAATATGTTAAACTGCACATTTATTTACACATTCATCTGGCATTAATTTTCCTTTATAAACATCCTTAAGTATGAAATAGTATTCAGAAGGATCATGGCCTTTGTGAATGGTTTGTGACAGCAAGAGTTATATTGACAAAAGGTTTTGAAAACACACATTTCCTTGCATGCCTTTTTAGATTTCAGCATGTGTAATGTTTTTCATTCAAAAGACAATGAATATATTGAACATATTTCAAAGACAATGAACATATTTTGCTGTCAGCATGTCTGTACCGCAACGTGTGACAAGTGTGAGAAAGTATAACCGCATGAGTTTGATAGCAGCTCACATGAAGTCAAGGAGAAATATATTGCCGGTGACTGCACCTTGTATACAAACACTTGAAGTGATGGCCCATGGCGAAGAGATTTGTTGTCAGAAAGATGATTGTGATATGTGACCTCTCAATCTCTCCTCTATCTATCCACCCTTTAGTTCTCAGCATAGAGACTGAACAGCAGAGTATGTATCATGCTTGGATACCAAATAGAAATCACTGTCCTTGGAAACAAGAGAGATCTGAAAGTTGGTGGTCGGTAGGTCTTTGTTCCGTGATGGAATATTCCAGAATCTTCTGTGTACTGAAAGATTATTGAAAAAAAAAAAGAAAAAAGGTCAGTGTCCTGCGTCACTAAGTGTGTTTGAAAACATCACTCTTCAATTCCTTTTTTCCCTTTGGTCATTGTTGTACACAATGTTTAATGTTTGAGGAGGGACTTCATCCTTTACTTTCCGTTCAACCCCTTTATTATGCTCCTTTATTAGGGGACCCATTAAAGCATGATTACTGCAACCATCCCCTTTCTATTTGTTTTAGTGATATATTCCATGAGGAGGTTACTGGGTTGGTGTTGGTAAGGTATATAAACACTCTGATGATCAACAATCATTATTTGCTAAGGGTCTATCCATGTCAATCTCTTGCCTGGAAATATTTGTTTTTATTTGGGATGAAACACTGCAGTTTGCTCTTAATGTTTTTTACCCATTTGCTCTGCTACACTCAGGCCAGTATGGATGGCAAGAAGGGCAGCAGAGTGAGTTCAATGCACTGGACGGGTGAAAAAGGTTTCCTGACACGAAAGGGTCGGCATGCGTACTCCAGAGCTCTTCGTGCTGAGCACACCACCAGTACTGTACACCCGAACGACGGGGATTTGGACCGCCTCAGCCACGGCCAGTTTGGGAGTTTTGGAACGAGAGGCCAAGTCCGAGACGGTCAGCAGAACAATGGTCATTTCAACTCTGACACGGTGGGCAAAATATGTTCTTATTCATTCAAATTTCCAATTGGTATTTAATTTTAGCTATTCATGAACCACACCTGTATCCATTAGCCTACTATTAGAATCTTTTTTATAAATAAATAAAATTGTACTATAAATGTTTACTATAAATAATCAGATTTTACTATGCAAATATTTCACTGCTCACTTTCAAACTGTTTTCTAATGTTACTGATTTGATCTGTACCAGCATGCATGTAATGGCATCCAGTCCCGTGGCTGTGCTACGGCACAGGATTGCTCTGGTTGTCTGGGACTCTACACATGCAGTTTGTCCCAGAGGAAGTGTCGACTGAAGGGCCTGTCCCGCCACGCAGGTAGACCCACCATCTCACTAAAGACCCATGACCCATGCAGTATTAGATTCTTGTTTGCTTTAGAGGAGGCATGCAATGTTGCATGGTATGTTATGCTGGATTTGAAAATTTCATTTGCTGCACAGTCTGTGACAGATTGTATGACAGGTTGTATGAACAATGCTACATGAACAATCTTTCTTTTGGGCAGATATTTGTCATTTTTTTAGCAAAAATCTAAAACATGTGGATTGGTCATTTTATATTGACAACCAACTTATTCATTTTCTCATACAGGCAGATTCTACAAAACCCTAAGAATTGCTTGAATTGAATTGATAAGTTTACATCCTGCATCCACAGCACAGAGGCAGGCTAACGAAACGCTAGCGACTGTTGCAAACGTGTGTATAATGGCAGAGCCGGCGAAGAAGCAGCGAAAACCCTTGACGGAAGATGCAAAGAAAAGGAAAAGAGCTTCAGATCGAGCGAGGGGGAGTTTCGTAGAGAAAAAGCATCAGGCTTGATGCTCTTGTTTGCCCTGTGGTATGGGTCATGAGAGTGGGTCTGGGGAGTCTATTCAGCATTGTAATCTTGTGCTTCTGGATTTAATACCTTGCTTAATATTAGAAGTGCTGAGGCTATGCTATTCAAAGTAAACTACTTACTACTAAACTTTGTCTATTTTATTTTATTTTATTTTATTTTGCATGAACACACTAAAATGTTCAGAGTGCTGGACTACTAATTGCCATTGGACCTATTGGAAAAGTACTGTTCATTTGATTTTTGTACAAGATATAAAAAAAACCCCCTGCAAATTAAAATGATCAGTACACACATTCCAAACCAGAAAACTTTAACCCTTATTTTCCTCTGATTTCACACCTAAAGCTCATTTAAAACAATTTTAGCTGATGTTGTGTATAACAGCTCCCTACATGCCTGCTGAGAGTTGGTGTGGGGTGGAATGGTGGTAAAACAAAGAATCCCAATGTTCCTGTTCTAGCTGACAATCATCTTCCAACTTCTCATTTCTTACATTGCTTAGTTGATATGAAACAAGTGAACAATAAAAAAATGGTTAGACGTGCAGGGCTCAAAACAGGAAGAATTAACACTTAATCAAGATCCAATAAAAAAAATGTTGCAATCTGAGAATAGAGAAGAAGGTTGATTTGGCTAGAACTGCTATGCATGATGATACCCAACTATAGACCCAATCTGCACCTGTCTTTGACAAATCCACTTGGGTGAAAGAACATCACCTCCTTCACCTAAACCCGTCTAAGCCCAAACTGCTGGTCTTCCCAGCCAAACAAACCATATATCACATCAACATCAAAATGGACTCCTCTCTTGCTTCTACCAAGGCTACAAGAAACTTGGGTGTCATGACTGATGACCTAACCTTCTCTGACCATTTTGCCTCTGTCACCCCGGTCATGCTGCTTTGCATTTTTTCTGTATAAGAAAAATCAGACTGTACCTAACCCAACATACAACCTTGCTCTTGGCACAGATCAGGGTTATCTCTTGCATCGACTGCCAAGCCCTCCTCATGGGCCTTCTGGCTTGTGAAACTGCTGTAGATAGTCCAATGTAGCGGCACGTCTGGTTTTCAATCAAGCAAAAAGGGCAAGTTACCCCGCTGTTCATTGAGACCCACTGACTACCCATTTCCATCAAATTCATGTAATTTGCTTAGAAATGCTTGCTTAGAAGTGACCCTTGTAAGGTGTTCATATTTTTGTTACTCAGCCAATGTTCCCGGGTCTGGTGGACCCACCACATTATTAGGCTTTTAAATCAATACATTGAGTAGTTGCGGAAGTGTGCACATCCCCACCAGTGAGGTGCAGGGCCAATGGAATTAGAACTCAAAAGGAATGAAATGCCCGCACTCTGCTAAAACTCCCATATATTTATTGTGTTGCAACGTTTCGACCCAGCCTGAGGAAGACCCAGTCGGGTCGAAACATTGCAACACAATAAATATATGGGAGTTTAAGCAGAGTGCGGGCATTTAATTCCTTTTGAGTTTTAAATCAATACAGCCATAACAATTTATGTAAAAATACTTAACAAATGTTTACTTTATAGCTCAATTACCAATGATATAGACATAATTTATGGTTCATATTTGCCATTTACCCCTGTGAGATCACATTTATGATAATTTTCGTTTTTTTTTTTTCAATTCTAAAAATAAAATAAAAAATAGAAAAAAATGTTTTGATCATTATTGGTGCTTATTTCTTAGAACTTAATCAGAACAAGTGAAAGTGCTTGAAATGTAACAATTTTGTAACTTTGTGTGGAAATAGCAGGTGCAGAAAGATAACATTCCCTCACACAGACACACATATGCGCACAGACACAGGAGGAGGACACAGTTAAAGTACACAGCGCCTACAATTATTACACTTGGGTCCAGTAGACCCGAACACCACATACTGTATGTAATAGCTATGTGAAGGGGGGTGTACTGTGTGCAGTCACTGAAAATAAGTTATTTTTTACTGTATGTTCTTCACAGAAAATTAGCCAATGCCAATGAGTTTAATTTAGAAGAAATAATAAATAGCATAATTTTTCTTTGAGCAAACATTGAAAACAGGTCCCACAGACCTGAACACCTTAGGGTTAAATGCTCTGTAGCAGCCCCTTGGCTGCTACATTCCTCCAACATCGCCTGGCACTGCCGTCCCTATACATACACGGCAATAGACTATTTTCATTTGTAGTTCTGATAATGGAACAACTTACCAAGCGCCAGAGGTGTCCCTCTTTATCTTCAAGAAGCTCTTGAAGACCCAAATCCTCCGAGAGTACCTCCCCTCAACACCTCTATGGCTTAAAATGATGTGTATGCATGCACTTGGTTCTGTCAATCACAAATTTAGTATTGAATAAAGAGTTTTTATTAACTATTGATGATATTGAAGAATACAGTGATGGCACAAATGATTGAAAATTCACATCCAAACACACAAACACACCTGCTGAGATCCGCATCCTCACACCTGCCAATCATGTATGTTTGTCACCTGTCAATCTCAGTCTCTATCTGCTTCACAATCCCTCCCCTATGCCAGGGAAAATGCCTTTGCAATCATGTTGTCATCTCCCAGATAGGCCTACACTCCATGTAGGCCATGTAGAAGCATGTGCCCCTTCCCAACACTAAATGAACTTACTCCATTCATATTCTCCCATGAAATTCTCTCTCTCTCTGCCAGATAAAAAAATATATCTGCATCATAATTTACTGGCAAGGCCAAGCATGTGCAATAAAATATGTCGCTAAGGAAGTAGTTCTACAAAACTTGAAATCAACTGGTCCCCATTTTTGACGTTTCTAAATTCCACAAAAACAACTACAAGCCGTGTACATTACCAGACACATACAGTACAGTACCTCCCTCTTCCTTTCTGTAAAGTTTATTCATTTATTTTATTTTTCTTTTCCCTTTTGCTTTTACCCCTGCAGCTACCACTATTCACACTGATGCACAACATGTTTCCAAACTCCTTTCAACACCTTAACCGTGACCAACTAACGTGAATCACAGATCGTAAGTAAGTATATATACTCTTTTGATCCCGTGAGGGAAATTTGGTCTCTGCATTTATCCCAATCCGTGAATTAGTGAAACACACTCAGCACACAGCGAACACACAGTGAGGTGAAGCACACACTAATCCCGGCGCAGTGAGCTGCCTGCAACAACGGCATGCAGCGTTCCACTAAGATTTACTTAAGGCATTAAGATCAATTTCCAAAAGATTTTATATTCCTCTTTTTAGTCAACTTTAGCATGGGTTCAAAAACGTATGACCCTGGATGTACATTTGCTGTTGATAATGTTGCTAACTTGGGTCTAATTGGGGCAAAAAATATTTTAACCATGGTCAGCAGAATGGTCTGCCAGTTAATGCCATAATATATTTATGTATTTTATATAGAATTTCAGTGTGTACTTTTCATCTTAACTGCAGTTAAATGGATAATTTATACTATCTCTGCCAAAGAAGTAATTTCTGTCTAAATTGTCTGTCTGTCTGCTTGTGTGTTTGTTATTTGTTTGAATTATGCAAAAACTGCCAATTTTCATGAAACCTGGATGTATGGAGAAAGGTCCAAAGAAGAAGCCATTGCATGTTGAAACTTTGCAAAATAGGGCATTTGCCCTTCGGGTCCTAAGTCCAAGCTGGCATTTACATGTATGGCATTGACTTTCCAACTTTCCCATGTCTTTCCCATGTCTTACGAAAATACATCTTTGGTATTTCTTAATCTGTGTTTTTTGAGGTTATCTACTAATGAAATGAGGAACTCACCCACTCTGACAGAATGAAAAAGGAAACTTGGGTGCTTTTGAAATACTTTACTGAGTCAAAGTCAAGGGAGAATCATTTTGTCTTTATTTTTTATTCTTTGGTTGTAACAATGTGGCCCATCAAAAGTGCTGCTTCTAAATAACTCACGCTGACATGATTTTGAGAAGGGCAAGTCTGATACAGTATGACCGCTGCTGGTGTAAGCTCTTTTGCCCGGGAGCGCTTGATTTTACAATCCATCCATATGTACTCACACACACGAACACACACACGCGCGCACGCACTTCAAACAGAAAATGACAGTTGATGGATATTGTAATGATAGAAAACAATAACATTATAGAAGTGACCCTGAAATAACAAAATACTGCCTGATTAAAAGAAAATGCCAAATAAATGTTAAGTGTCTTCCACAAACTGAATTTTTTTTTAGATAACCCTGTGAATGTGACCACAAAAACAACAAAGCAACCATTTTAAAATAAGAGAAGTACAGTATTGCAACTAAGGGAACTTGCGAAAACACAGTCATATTTTGTTTTTTTTTACGGAACATGTACTAAAATAGTTAGAGGATGTGTAAATAAAGTTAGAGGATGTGTAAGACCTTAGCAGATACAACATGGTCTTCTGGGGAGACACACACATAAGCAAGAAAGCCCACAAGTGAGTACAGATCATAAATTACAGATGAATATACATTTTATAAAGTTTGCAATATTTTACTACATCTTTAATCTTAATAATATTGATGTTTCATCCCTTTTTTCAGTATGTCCCTTACATTTTGGATCATTGGCATATTGTCTGTTGTGATTTTACTCTCTGGGACTACGGCTGTAGATACTGAAGAGATAGGATTTGAAATGTGTGTGACATTAAGAGAACATACAAAGAGCTTAAGACACCTCAAACTCACTGCAATTCCACCAAACCTTCCAAAGAAAACTGAATACTTGGACGTGTCTTATAACAACATTGCTCGAATTGAAGATGGACAACTAATAAATCTTACCAACCTTTGTTTCTTGAAAGCAACACATTGTAATCTGAAGTTCATTTCTCCGGATGCCTTCATCAACAACAAAATCAAGGTGCTAAACGTCTCCTATAACCTTTTGAAAGTCATCCCTAACATGAATCTCAACACATTTCGTATCATAGACCTCTCCAGCAACAACTACTACAGCTATGCTCTTCCAGATAGCTTTTCCAAATTTAATAATCTTGAGATCCTTGCTCTTGGAAGTCAAAATGCTACTTCACTGAAACTCAAAGACTTCAGTTTTTTGAAGGACATACATTTAAAGCAGATTATTTTAGGTGAGGGCATTCAGTTGCAAGAATATGAACCTGGATCTTTAGCTCAGTTGAAGTATCTGAAAGAATTGACTCTCAATGCCTCCTTTTGCCGGAATTTTGACATCTTTGAACAAATTCTTGTTGACCTTAACCAAACGCAAACACAGAAGCTGAGTTTATTAAAGCTTGTTCCTGATGATTGCAATGCAGTTGTTGATCCTTTTATTGCCTTAAAAACCTTTCACAGTCTGAGAAATTTAACTATAACACAAACCTGGATAAATAGCACATTCATGTTAAAATTAATACAAAATGTTTGGCATTCTCCAGTTGAAGATTTGACTTTTATCAATATTGTTTACAATGAAGACACTCCTTATGGATTTCAATTCCCAGACCAGAATACCACATTACAAATCAAATCGATTACATTTGATGGTATCAAGCACTATCAATATAGGTACCCCATAATTAACATGAGCATGAATCATGTTACAGAGTTGTCATATCTGAAGTTCTCAGGCACCGGAATGAACATTCTCCCCTGTAATTTGATGTCTGCCATACCATCATTACAGACTTTGGATCTGTCAGACAATCTGCTGGATGAGTCTGGCTTTTGGTGGCCCTTTTGCAAACCAACAATGATCTTTCCATCCCTCAGACACCTCTCATTGAGTCATAACCGTTTCATTGACCTGGCTATTATATCTCAGCAATCCAGTCAGATCAAACTTCTGGAATCTCTGGACCTGAGCTTCAACTCCATCCGCCTAACTGGCCCATGCTCATGGTCCCCTAATCTAACTGAGCTGAGTCTCAGCCACAACAACCTGGGCAATGACATCTTCGAACACCTCTCACCTTACTTCAAAAGAATCGATCTCTCAAAGACTGGAATTACCTCCATAAGCCAAGCCATTCTGTCAAAATTACCCCATCTGACACATTTTATTTTGAGTTCCAACAGCATTCAAGTCATCCCACTGGACCTCAGAGCCCCACTGCTGCATGCCCTGTTCACTGACCAGAATTCAATTGCCTATATTAGCGAGGGTGTGTTGGACGGCTTGCCCAAATTGGAGACACTGGTTGCAGGGAAAAATCCATTCAGCTGCACTTGTGATTCTTTCTGGTTTGTCACGGCCATGAACAAGTCTCTACTACTAGACTGGCCCCTGGACTACACTTGCAGTACCCCTCCTTCCTATGCTGATCAATCGCTGGTAAATCTCCATTTTGGACATCTGTCCTGTCGCCCAATCCTCCAGGCGTCTACGGCATTGTCAGTTTTAACCATCATCATTGCAGTTTTTGCCATCACATTTTATGCGTGTGATGGTGTTTGGTACACCAAAATGCTGTGGTTTTGGATCAGGGCTAAACGGAGAGCTCATAAGGGGAAGGACAGGCTGCTGAAGTGTTCCTTCAACTACCATGCTTTCATCTCTTACAGCCAGCACGACTCAGACTGGGTGGATACACAGCTGGTGCCAACCCTGGAGGGTGCAGGCCTGTCACTTTGCATTCATGAACGTGACTTTGAACCGGGGCAATGGATTGTGGACAACATCATCAATTGTGTGGAGGCCAGCTATAAGAGCATATTTGTGCTCTCTCAGAACTTTGTTCAGAGTGAATGGTGCAACTATGAGCTCTTCTTTGCCCAGCACAGAGCTATTAGCGTGGACCAGGACTCTGTGGTGTTCATTCTGCTAGAGCCTATCCCACCTGACTCTCTGCCAAGAAAGTTCTTGAAACTGAGGACCCTCCTCAGGCAGCAGACATATCTAGAGTGGCCTAAGGATGAACGCAAAAAACATCTGTTCTGGAAGAGTCTCAGATCCATGTTACAAACTGGGGACAAGGGAATTACACTGAAGAATGTAGCAACAAACATTATGGATACATGCTCCTTGTTAGCAAACCAAGGTTAAAGCATTTGAATGCCATATAGCCTATATCATGATGATGATGATGATGATGATGATGACAGTAATTAAGATAAATAATAATTATTAAAATGTTTTGAGGAGATGATTTTCGAAAGTTTTAGGTTGTTTTAAACAACTATGCATCTTAGGCTAATAGGCCATTTTTTCATGCATTTTTAATTTTCCCTCACCATCCTGAGACTTGGAAATGTCTCCATCTACTGTTATATTTAAGAAATGCTGAATATTTGTAAAATATCTGAAATCCATTGATTTTTCATTTATCTTTCCATTCTTTGTGAGGGAAATTATTGTGATTTTGTGATCAAATAAAAAATAAAACGTATCTTTTGAATTGGGGATAGCACTTAATTTCTCTGATGGCTTGGCAATAGCCTATTTTGTTATCTGTTGATAATGTTTTCTGAATATTGTAATAAGGCTGTTGGTCGAAAAAGTAGGACTAGTTCCACGATGCAAAGTAGGACTAGTTCCACGATGAACCTCTCGCACAACATGTTTTCAGGTAGGCCTAGCCTAGGTCTAGTCTATAGCCTACCTCACAACCCGTGTGTGGGCCTATGATTCTGCACTCACAAGTCCCACTGATCTATAAAGAATACTTTCTTTATAGATCAGTGATAGGTCCACTTTTTAGATTTTGTTTAAAGAGCATTTCCTAACCTTGCGATCGCGTCATGGGACCATAGAATCTAGAAAATCTAGAATAAGGCCTACCACAAAAGTTGTCAAAATATTGTGAGCCTAGGCCCTATCAAAATATTATGTCAGTACCAATTCCAATGAGTCATTGGTCAATATGTCAAAAATGTTTAAAATCTGTAATGCCGAAATGTGAACTACATTACCCGTCAACATTTTGAGTGTGCAAACGGAGCATGCCCAGTAGTTGTGAATCGTTCCTTTCCCCTCCCTCCGCACAGTTCAATGTAAGATGGTGGTCAGAGGGTACTGCTGCTGTACACACAGAGGCTGAAAGAATATACAGGCGTTTTCCCCTTCAGAGCAGATACTGAAAACAAACGCCGAAAGATTTCACGGTGTCTGCTGTCATAAAGCTCAGAGAGTCCAGTAAGATAATCAATCCCTGCCCAATTTGTTCTGTGAATATCCCTTGGAGAAGAATCCCAGCAAATAGACAGGGTGAGTAACGTTATCCCACAAACTCTCACCATAAACTGACCAGAAAACTCACGCAAGAATGGTTAAATTAAGCTGGGTTAACTATCTTAATCAGTGTAAACCACATCGTTTTAACAAAGTGTATGTCTTCGTAATTATGCCCGAGTTGTCCATTAAAGGTTGACTAAAATGTCAAAGTATCGGTGTCGATACGAGGGAGAGCTACAGGCTTGCCGGGGCTGTGTAGGCCGCGTAGGCTATCAAGTACGACTAAAACGACGGTGTTGGCCAACTGCTTTTCTTGATCATTCTAACCTTTTGTAATTATTTTCTGTACTAAAGTAGTTTGGATGACACATGTACTTACTGTGTTACGACACGGTAACTTTTTTCCAGGTTTGTTTGTCTGTATATCTGATTAGGCTACTCTGACATCGCGTTCAACGAGCTAGCTAGCTAGCCGATTAGCTAACGCTATGCTAATATTAACGTCCGTAAACGGGTTAGCATTACCCCGCTCGCCAGCGGGCAGTAACGTTAACATTTTTCATCACTTGACCGGCTTTTGACAGAGCGGAAAACATATGTTTTGTCTACGACCATAACATGCGGGACTTACACACAGATCTTTGCAAACTGTGCCCAGGGAAGATCGCATTGATGTCATGATGTGACAAGAGTGATTTGTTTATCTGTCTAACTTGCCCTACATACTCCACACCCATGTCCCGCTAGCTCGTTAGCGGCTAGACTATGGTATTCTGCCGAATTGCTAGAGCTACCCTGCTATTATTGCTGGTTTGCCAGCGAACGACAAGTTATGCTAGGTTAGCCAGTATGAGCTAACGCAAGTCACTGACTTCATCCTAATTTCTCAAAGTCAAAAGGAAAAACTGTTTGTTTTTCCGACCAAGTAGAAATCACCCTAGTGGAATTTCCAGTTAATAAACGAGAATGACGCCAAGCTAGATTGATCATTACCTTTTGCTAACGCTAGCCAGTTTATTTTTATGTCGTGGCTAACTCGGGTTCTTCAACTGTCGCAAACTTAACGACTTTAACGCCAGTTGAGTTTATTAATGGGTTTAGGTGTGTAAATGTGTATGACTGGTGAAACAAACCTGTGCTTCAGAGTTATAAATCAGGTGGCATATTGTACATGAACTGGTTCACAAGCTAAGTTCCTAGCCTCCTAGGTAGCTAGCCAAGTCATATAGGATACACGTTAGTTGCCTTGTAATTAAAGCAATACGCTCCAAATGTATTCAGATGGCAGTCGGCAGGCTGCAGTTAAACTCTATAGTTTAAGCGATGCTACAGTTGACAAGAGTAACGTTAAATGAGCGTATGCATTTATCATTAACTGGGTAGAGTTGACGGATTTTTCCATTACGGACCTTTACTGTCTATGGTAGAGATGAAAAGGCTCTGACAGTTACGCATTGTGTTCCCGACACCAAACGTGTTATATCCACAGCAGTTTAGTAAACAGCGACATGACATATATCCAGGAAGCAAAATTTGTGCACAGGTATTTTATGGAACTTTCTCAGTTACTTCTCAGAAAGTAGATAAGATAATACTTCTGAACTCTTGGCCTTTTTCCTGCTACGTTGCCAGATGTTTTCACAATCAGGTGGGAAGGGGTTCTAGTTCTAGTTCTCTCTCCTCTGCACCCTACAGTCCGATGATGCTGTTCGAGGGTCCCACCTCTAAAAAAAAAAAGTTTTGCTCAATGAGGCTTGGAGGCTGTGTAGGTGCTGGGTTGAGGTGCTATGTCCTGGGCACTCCAGTTTAGCACCAGGGATGATGTAGTTGTGTAGCCGTTGCCAAGGGTCAGTGCCGATTACCTGATACTGTTCCCATGGGGGCAGACCCATTCTGCTGTGACTGGTTTTGCTGAAATTACACGTTGCCTTTTGTATGGATCTTTGGTGCTCTATTGGCTTGTTTATGTTTTTTTAGTAGAATGGTCAGCCTTTCCCAAGACTCAACCCCAAATCCGCAAAATCCGCAAAGCCCTTAGCAAAGTTTCCTTTTTTTCTCTAATAACAGCCTCACATTTTCCTGCCCCTTAATCATGGCCTTCTTCACACATATACCAGCTTTTTGTGTCAGTGCCATCTTTTGGAAGTGGCACTGGTATTGGTCTGAGTGAGTGTCATAACTCACTAGAGACATCACACAGGTTGCCTAAAGCTAATAAGTAAGAAACTGCCGAAAGACTGAGCCTGCGAAGACTAAAAACTGCATAGACAAAAGCTAGCTAGCTTTCTGACTTATGTATTTTGATGATCTATTTGTTCATGTCAGGCTTCAGCTGAAGCACAAAAATAGCCTACATTGAGAATATGGATGACCGGTATGTTTGTGTCCCCTTTACATGACTTGATAACGGTATAATGAATTTGAGGGTGTTATGTTATCTACAACAACATAGAAACTGAGATATTTGCTATGAAAGTGGGTTTAATTACTTATCAATTGTGGGGTGTAGAACTGTGTTGCCTTTGTTGAGCTTTAGAGCATGACTGTGCCAAGTTTGCTAAGAGTGTATGAGGTATTAGGCAGTGCAGTGTGATTATAGTTTCTTCCCACCCCATCAAGATCTGCTTAGACCTTATTTTTGCTATTCAGGTCGGAGCAGTGGTAGTGACCTTTAATTCCCCCATCAAAGTACTCACTAGTAAGGTCCATGGGGTTAAGTTAGTCTCCTCCAAGAAACCTGTTTTCCTCTTGAGTGCGTGTTATCCGGTCTACATTTTGCAGCCCTTTGTTTACCTAGCATCAGCTTATTAAGCAGGCAGCCTTATTTGTTGTGTACTTGGACAACACGGAGGGCACACCATGTGCGAAAAGCTTTCCCGCTCCCGTCTGCAAACACACCTAAAATCTGTCCTATGACCCCTTTCCCCCAGGACTTTCACTGTACGACTAATACAAAACGAGAGTCTCTTTTGGTTCTCAGTATGTTGGCATATTTATTCCTGTCCTGGCAGAAACCGTTTGATTTGGTTTTTTTCTTGTGCCAATCCCATCAGAACACTTCAACACAGAGTAGGCAGCGCTGGCTTGATGAAACTGGGGATGTGTAGGCCTCCGGTGTGGGCATATCTGACAGAAAGCAGCCTTGTGAGTGCTCCGTCATGGTGCATGCAGCAGTGAGACCTTGTGAATCAGCATCACCTCACCCCACACGACACTGTCCACTTCCTCTTAGCTAACCATAGCAATGGTGGCGACTGTGTTGTTTTGGAGTGGGAAGTGGAGGTGAGGAGCCGACGTGTGAGGTCGGACGCATGCGTGGTGGGTGTTTGTTTGTTTGTCTGTCAGTTGTCATCCTCAGACTTAAAGAAGATCAATAAGTTGTTTACCACTGGATGCAGGCATGGCCTCTGGAATGCGGTGTGAAATAGGCCAGAGACAAATTAGCCTCTCTGTCTAGAAACGGAGCAGATATAGGCTTGTGTGTGTGTGGAGTAACAAACCACAGAAATGACCAGCATGAGTTAACTTGAGTGAACTTGAGTTTCAGCCGTTGCTGAAACATGAAGCTTCCCTGGCAAAGTTTTGCTAGTGGCAGATTTTTTGAATAGTTGCACTTCACTGTCAAACATGGTCACATGCATAGAATGCAGTCAAGGCCCTTGCTGAACTGTGCAGCCGTAGAGTATACCGCATTGTCTCAGTCAGATCTCGTCAGATGGACCGAGGGTAGCTTTTGCGTCTCTTTGGTGTGGGAAGCTCCTTTAAATGACCTGCTTTGTGTACTGTACATGTGGGAAATGGGTCAAGCCCTTCCCTCCAGCTGTGAGAATAGATCCCTGGCTGAGAATGACCGTCTTAGCAAGGTTTCCCCCTGAAAAGTAGTTATGCCAGATGGTGAATATTCTGTCATGGGAGAACAGGTGTTGGAGAACAGAATCTTACACTTTATTGAATAGCGCAATAAGGGCAAACAACATCTAGGCTAAATCGAACTATGTAGTATGATTCATAACTACCAAAATGTAAAAAAAAAAAGACCCCACAGGAAATAGATTGGCAGGAAGTATGTCAACATCTCCACAAATCGTCAGGACTGATTGTCATGGAATCTCTTCACATTATATTTTAAGCTGCGGTAAAGAGTCTTGGTCTAAAACTAAAACTGAGCTAACTACATAAAATGCACGCAAAAACTTTGCACCACAACATATAAATATATCTCAAAAAGCTTTACAGAGCCGAACTTGAGAACCTGAACCCCATACTTCACATCTCAAAATGTAGCAAGTTTTTGCATACTGTAATTTTAAAGTTTTTTATTTATATCTTTTTTTAATAAGCTTTTTGGTTGGGAAAAGGCTACTATGATGGCCAGCCCATCACCACTGAGGCTTGGGTCATAGTATCAAAGGCAGTGGCTGACCTGACTAGACCTAAATGAGTGGTCTGAACTCTGTTTGTTGTTGTTGTGATGAGTGAATCCAGGCTGGGTTAAATACCTGCTGCTGCAACAGAGACTCTTATTGGCTGATCGGGGTGCAAAGCATGGTGTGATTCAGACAGGGAGCATAGAGTTGTTCATTCTGCATGTGGGTCGATGCTGTCTAGCATAAAAGTTGCTTGTCAGTACTAGGGATGCACGATATATCGGCGGCCGATATATTATTAGCCGGTAAGTGAAAAAATGAAAATATTATTATCGGTCCGATAACAGAATTCTGGCCGATAATTTGCACCGATATTTTTTAAAGTCCTAATTTAGACCTACGTCTGGCTACACTGAGCTAGCCTACTTGAGCTTGGTTGGCTTTACTTTTTCCTCAATAAAATGTCAGCGGTGTGAATGTATTTCACCACTCTAACAAAATCTGTGGATCTCAAAGGAGCCACACATACTGTAGGGCTAGGCTACTGTTATCATTGCATCATTGCAACTGTTTCAACTGCAAGGCTCGACATTAATGGCTGCCCGGTTGACCTTGGCCAAATTATCACAAGTGGCAGCTAGATTTGGTTGGCTTTGGCAACCAAAACCTCATGCCTGGTTGCCAAGCTGGCAAGCACTTTTAACCACTTTTAAAAGTTAACGTTGAGCCCTGTTCAGCTGTTTTCACTGATAATGAACTGATAGTGAAACTTAGTCCTATACAATGTGTTGTGTCTGTATTTGTGTTTTGGTTCATTCTATCTTTGTATTCAGCTGTAAGGCCCCTTCACTTTTATGCTAGTTCTAGCTCTTTAAAGCATGCCAACAGGATTGTCCCCTATGTAGAATGCTGGCAGTGGACTAAATAGGCCAGGCAAAGTGTACAGTGAGAGAAGCCTTCTATACGAGGTCACCCCTGTGCTTGCTGACTTTTGTTTTTTGTGGAGCGAGTGTATGTGGAGAGAGATGTTTTTTGTAGGGATGCACAATATTGTTGGTAGGACATCGGTATTGTATTTTTGGCATCAGCAGATATGAAAATTCTGGAAGATATTTCTCACAGCTGATTGGTCACTGGTTTGGGCTTTCACCCATACATAACAACTCACTTGGTCAATCTTTCACACAATAATGGCTCATACTTTAAAATGTACACATACATGAGTGGGGTAATTTTACAGGTAGTTTCATGGTTCACTGCTGTTATATTAATAGAGCAGTATTACATCCCGGGTTTAAAGTTAACTTTTTAAAACAAAGTTAGTGTGAATTTCAGAAAATGTGAAATTCACCAGCAACTTAATACTAAAGCATTATTTTCTGTCTGTAATCTACCAGTCACTTGCATATTTTACCAGCATTTAGCTGGTGGTGGCTGGTGGTAATTTTGAGCCTTGATTGCACCTTGCATGACATACATGAATGTTTATTGATGATGTTTACTGTTCACTGACTGCATGCACCATCTTGAACATTTGTTATCATCAGCAGCAGCAGCTCTATTTTTGTTGAAGTGTGTGTACTGTGTTTTGCTAAAGTACACATAGTGTAGGGGGGGTGTTTTGCACTACACCCCCCCCTCCCCTCCGCCCTCCAGAGGAAGAGTGTGGGAAAGCATGCCAGCCTTCTACTGGGAACTGGCCCCTTCCGCACACAACAAACACAAACGTGGCCCTTATTTGCTGACCCCCGGCTTCAGGACAGTAGTCCTTTTCAGGGCCCCTGTTTGCCTCCCCCAGGTGACCTACTCTCAGCAGCAGCACCTAGAGTTAATGTATACAAGGAAAGTGCCGCCGTTGTTAAGCGCACCCGGAGTGTTGGTGCTCAAGCAGATGTGCTGGAACCTCTGTGTCCACTCTCACACACTCTTCATGCTCGACCCTAAGGCTGTGTTCTTGGGTTATCCCTGGTCTGCGTCCGTGCGTGCGTGCATGCGTGCGTGTGTATCCCTCATGGATAGTGTCTCAGTTAATACATTAGGGAAGGTTTCTCCATACAGCATATATTGTCCTACATATTTTGTTTTATTTTTTTGCCACTTCAGCTGGAGATGTAAGAATGTGCTTTATGTGCCGGTAAAACTAAATGTATGTTATCTGTGTCTCAGACAGACTCCTTAGCTAGAAAACCCACAAGTGTTGTACAGTACTGTAACGAGAGGCGGACATCCTAGTAAAAGTCCTGCCATATATTCTTTCTACCTCTGCACTTAACACAGGTGATATCACTAATTATCTGATCTACCTGGCTGCTAATTAGGATGAGCTGATTTACTAAATGGTTGGATCAAATATTTTGCAGGACTTTTACTCTCTGAACCTGGGGTGTCCTCCTCTGACTGTAACAGTATTATAGAGTAGTATCGGGAAGGTGCTAGGGTGAGGGTTATGTAAAGGAACTCACTGAGGAACATGCTATCAATAAAACCAATATAACTAGCGACTAAGCGAGTAGCGAGCAACTAACATTATGGGTAATCATGACTTTGACTGAGCAGAATCCTCAGAGGATGGAATAGATTAGGACTTTATTGTCAGTGCATCATTTATTGAGTCTAAAAATATAATTTAAGTGCTTGTGTTACTTAAAAAAAAGAATAAATTAGGGCTGTCAATCGATTAAAAAAATTAATCTAATTAATTACATACTCTGTGATTAATTAATATAAATTAATCGCATATATATTTTTTGCTGTGAAAGTATTTTAAATATTTAAATTCAAATGAATCATTGAATAATCAGCATTAGTGACATTAAAGTTCAAAAACTCATTTATTATTATTTTCACTGTTCAAATATTTGCCATGATAATCTATGATTTGACCTAATATGCTGAGGAAATAAATTCAAAAGTGCTTCGGGAAGAAGTTCTTTTTTCACATACAAGGCATTTCAGGCCACAGATATAACCTAGGGGACACAATGAAAATAAATTAACACTCCCCTCAATGTCAAAACTTATTTCTTTGCATTGATGTGCGACTATAGAGTTGATGAACTCCGGTGATATGCAAATTCCTTGCTGCAGACATTGCAGAGGACTTTATTTTCAACACTTTATTTTTTATGAACACCATCAGGCCGTTTTTAAAAAGTAAATGTTCCAATCAATGATCCAGGCAGCGCGTTTTCTTCTCTCTCCTTCATTTTACAGTCTAATTTTTACTGACTAGAACGGCTCGGGGTCAAAGGTCATACGGAATCGATTAATCTGCACTAATTTTTTTAATCAGTTATTTTTTCTCAAATTAATTAATCGAAATTAATCAGTTATTTTGACAGCCCTAGAATAAATAGAAACATATAACAACATTAGCAGCATACATAAGCACACACAGTTATTACACTCCCAGTCATGGCATAAAAACAGTATGGACACAGTCATTGCATAAAAACACTAGGGACATAATCTACAGACATGCATACTTTCTGTCATTGCATTGATCCATTTCACATTAGATTCCATATTGCACATTATTTTTTTACAGCATTGAGGGTAGTTATTGCAGTTGGATAAAAACTGTGTTTGAGTCTATTTTGTCCTTGCGTTAATTGATCTGAAGGCAACAGTTCAAACAGGGAGTGACCGGGATGGTGGGTGTTCTGGGCTTTTTTGAGACAACGGGCACTGTGTAGTTCTTCCAGTGTGGGGAGAGGGCAGCCGACGATCTTTTGGGCGGTGTTGATGACCCTCTGGAGTGCTTTCCTCTGAGCCGCTGTGCAGCTGGTGTATCAGACGCACATGCAGTATGTTAGTATCCTTTCAATGGAGGCACAGTGAAAGGACACCAGCAGTCTTTGTGTGATGTTATTCCTCCTGAGTATTCTCGTACAGTCTCTGCTGGGTCTTTTTCAGGAGCTCAGAGGTGTTCATGCTCCAGGATAGGCTCTCCTTGATGTGGACTCCCAAGAAGCAGAAGTCTGCCACCCTCTCCACACAGTCCCCGCTGATGATTAATGCGTGGGATCTCTGTTTTTTCTATGATGAGTTATTAGTATTTGAGGTGTTGAGAAGCAGGTTGTTGGCCCTGCACCATGTTGGCCCCTCCTGGAGATGAGCCCCACCACTGTGGTGTCATCGGCAAACTTCACCATGGTGTTGCTGTGATGGACAGGGGAACAGTCGTGTGTGTAGAGGGAGTAGAGCAAGGGATTCCGCACACAGCCCTGGGGAGAGCCGGTACTAAGGCTTAGTGCTGTGGATGTGTGGTGGTGGCCCACTTTGACCCTCTGTCTGCAGTCGGAGAGGAAGCTATTGATCCACATGGAGGTGGTGTGTGGAAGTCCCAGGTCCCCCAGTTTGACCACTAGCTTGTGACGGAGGATGGTGTTGAATGTAGAGCTATAATCCACAAAGAGCATCCGCACATAGTCGCACAGAGCGTCCCCTGCTGCTCCAGGTATGATAGTGCAGTATGGAGTGCTATGACTATGGTGTCCTCCGTGGATCGGACAAACCAAGATTCAGAACCATACCCAGCCAAACAGTGTTGCCACTTTACTAGAAGCACATGTTTAACTGCTCATTGTCACAGATATCTATTCAGCCAATCACATGGCAGAATTTCAATGCATATTGGCATGTAGATATGGTCAAGACAGTCTGTTGAAGTTCAAACCGAACATCAGAATGGGCAGGAAAGGTAATTTAAGTGTCTTTGAATGTAGCATGGTTGGTAGGCAGGCTGGTCTGAGTATTTCAGAAGCTGCAGATCTACTGGGATTTGTTGATTATGTCAATGAATTACTATTTGATAGCATTTTCTCATTCACTGGACGCATGAGATTTCCGTAATAAGCAGAAATGTTTGCTCATTGTCTTCAGGGTGTGCCTTCAAACTGTTGTTATTTTAAGAGCCTTGCACACTAAATATGTCAGATTGGTACTGTTGTTGGGATGTGCATCTTTACTCTACAGTTTCCTCATTTGTTCAGCTATAGCAGAGAGGTCAACCCACTTCCTGACCCGTAGGCAGCCCAGCCGGTCGTCTTTACAGTGGGAACATGCAGGGCTCGAAATTAACTTTTTTTTTCTCAGTGTCCTGCAGCTGTTCCGAATTCTACTTGCCACTGTCACTGTCCCACCAGTGTCCCAAATTCAAGTTCTTGTTTTTTCCCATTCTACATAATAAACAACATAATAATCAGAACAATCAGTAACTTGCATCACTTAATTAACTCATTCTGAACACTTCATTTATTAAACACCATTTTATTAACATTAATCATCTGCTGTTTCACACAACACTCATTTTCAGAGGTTGCGCTTTTGACTCTTTTGAGGTTGCACTAGACGTTTTCATTGTCCGTCGTTTTGACGGACAGGGTTGTAAAACATTTCGTCAATAATCTATTTTCATGTGTCTTTAATTTCAATGTCAGTTTGGTGTGATGTCATGACCACAGATCTCAGTGAAAACAATAAGTAGCGTGGGAAATTACCACGAAGCTCGCCAATTTCTGTCTAACTTTACTGAAGTGAAGCTGTCAGATAGGCTACTCTCCAGTATTTGTTTATTTTATCAAGAATAGCCTATAGCTTAGAACTGCCACAGTGAAATGTCAAATGCTAACTTAGATAACTGTAGTTAGGCTACATTGAAACACTATCATTTTGTCAAATCGCAGTTGCAGTAGGCTATTTAGCTCAGCATGGTATTGGTGACGTTTCGTCTCTCACTGACAGAAAACACGCAGCGTTTTAGTCAGAGAGGACGGTCACCAGTGTAACCTTAGGCTTACACCATCAGTCAAAAATTTTCACAATGTCATGAAAACAAATGCCATTTCCTAGCCTACCTGCCTGCTGGTTAGGTAGGCCTAAGTTAACCTAGGAATATCGGAAAGTCACCCATTGGGCCTACTGCCCGTGACCTATTTTTGTGTCGGCCTATGTGTCACTTAATATTCATTTTTATACAACACCAAGACGGTGGATTCCTAAAGTATCGCAAGCACCCATCCCATTTGGGTATCTTATACTGTATTTGTACCAAAATTACATTGTAGCCTACAGTGATTCGAAGAGCAGTAAACAGTGTTGTAAGGCTGTGTAGGCTACAAAACCGCTTCTTTATAGATCAGCTAGCTAACGCTGCTTTTGCCAGCTGCCCGTTATGCCAGATCAAATTTTGTATAATTTTATTCAGATGAGAAAGATACGTTTAGATTCCCATGAGAACTGTTTAGGAAAAAAGTACCTATTTTGAAATTTGCTTTGCCATTTTTTCTACTGTCCCAGAGTTGTCCCAGACATCATTCTGTTGTGTCCCGGAAGCATTTTTTATGGTCCCCGGGACGTCGGGACATCGCTAATTTTGAGCCCTGGGAACATGGCCTCGACTGGGGCCTATGAGGCTATTTCTCGGCATTGTAAACCTTCCTCATCTCATACTTCCTTGTGCATATGTCCAAAGTTCAACCAGGGGGCCTTTTATTGCCCCTTCTCTACATTGTGCTACATTTCTCTTAATGGCGCAAGCGACTACTCCACCACGTAAACAAGCCGTGTCTGCTCAGGGATCTGTTCAATGTCTTAAGGCCTCCCAGCTACCGAACTGGCTTGTTAAGAAGAGGCTCTCATAGTTGTCATTGTTCTGGAGCAGTCCATATAGTAAGGTATTGTGCTTGCAGCTCACTACAGGTTACTGACAAAATAGTGGTTGCCTTTTGGGTTGCAATTAAGCTATGTATTTTACCTGTTTGTGGCACACCCCCCCCCCCAACCACCCCCCACCACACAGCTCCTCTAATATCCAGTCGTGTGATTGTTACAGCCCTAAAAAAACTTGCCTCTGGATAGCCGCCCCCAGCCCTGTTACTAATTTGATCTGGCCGACGGAGGCCACGCTGCACTGCCAGTGCTGGACCTCGTGGGCCCCTGCTCTGGGGCTGCAGGGGCTGACATTGAGGAGGGAAGATGACCATGTAGAGCAGTCTGGGGAGGGGGGGGCAGGAGTGGGAGGTGCGCGGGTTGTCGAGGAGGTTGACCCCCTGCTTGCCGTTTCCACTTCCCCTTTTAAAGAGAGATCTCACACGCTCGCTCCACCCCCCGTCGCCGTTGACCAGCGCTGGGTATTTTTAGCAAGATAGTCGATCACCACCCTCGCCCCCCCCCCCCCCTGCCCTTCCTACCGCTGGTGCCCCTAACCCTTACTCCACTCGCCTCCACTGCGCTCTGCTGTGCTCCTGGTCTCTGCCCCTCTTGTCCTCTTCGTCTGTCTCTTTCTATGCATCCCCCCTCCATCCCTCCTTACCTCTCTCTCTCTCTCTTTTTTTTTTTTTAAGTGGAGTGTCTTCTCTCCTGCTGTGTTTATTTGGACTTCTGAGAGTTCGGAGCACGGTCTCCCACTCCTGTCTGCTGAAACTGTGTGCATATTGTATGTGTGTAGAGATGAGGGAGCATGCACACACATACACATGCACACACACATACGCACGCACGCACACACGCACACACACTCACACACACACCCTCACGTGTGCAACTGAAAGCAGTGTGCGATCCCCAGCGGCGTAGCTCACAACATTCAAAACAAGATAGTAGCCCATCCAGCCCAACCAGGCCCTTAAAGGTTCTACTTCAACACCTACAATCTCTGTCCAGCGTCCTCAGGACACCCTCCTGGGTACCGAACCATGTGGAGGCGGCTGGGACTGATCTGGGGTCTGACGCACACTGGTGGTGAGGGAGGACTGAGCAGGATGACTCGCTGCCAGCCAACTAACCCCCCTCCCCTCCTCTCCTCTCCTTAGCTCTCTGCCTTTGTTGATCAGAAGGCCGGCAGCGGCAGGCCAGTTAGCCTGAGCCATTGTTGGCAGCACAGCTTGCTACTGTCCACACACACACACACGCTGGAGGAAGTTCAGTTATTTGTGGATGTGGTCAATGACCACAGAGGTGTGTCGCCACCACAGGCCTTCACTCCCTGCTAATGGTAGATCAGCCTCCATGAGACTGTGGCCCAAACTTGAAGAATCTGCTAGCACCCTCTCTCTGTGCACCTGGAACTTACTTGGAAGTTCTTGTCTGGTGCGTTCGCTGTGACTCATGTCTTCCATTTGGTTAAAGTGATGGAAGCGAGTTCCCGACATGATAAATAACACTTCTGCAGAACTACGATGAGTAATTAAGTGATGTTTACTTCAGTGGTGTGTGATGGACATGTTTAGAGTAGATTAGGGGAGAAAAGTGTGAAACGCTTAAACTTTAAACACTCATCTGTTTACCTTTGTAATTTAATTCTCAAGGAGTTGTGGTTTGTATATCTATGGTTATTGTTGTTAATTTGTGAAATTTGTATGCAGTCTATTACTAATATTGGAATTCTTATATTCAGGCTATATGACTTTGAACTGTTATTATTAATTTTTATGTAATGTTTATTGATGTCATTACAAGTCACTTTGGACAAAAGCGTCTTCCATAAACCAGAAACATAAAACCTTTAAAAATTCACATACGTTATTTGTGTCCTCTCTGTGGTGGGGATGGTTTTGCAAAGAAGCTTTCAAGTGTCACCTCTGGTGCTACTTCCCTCTTGTAGCTTTCCAGTTCTTTGCCTCCAAAACAGTTTAGCACGTTAAAGGCATACACTGGCTCTCACTGTTCTAGCACACCAACCAGACAGCGGGTGCAGACACATAGACTCATTTCATTTCACCTGTGATTTGTGGAGGAGAGACTATCATGGAAACTTTGCAGTGAAGCGTGACGTGTAGTTTTTGGTAGAGAGACAACTCTGCTCTCCACCCCAGGTCTCTGAATAGCTTTGCCAGTAGTGGAGCGTAGGCCTGAAAGACATCGTGTGTGTGTGTGTGCGTGTGCGTGCGTGCGTGTGGGACAGATGCATGCCGTTAATGTCTTGTAGCAGGGCCCCTGTGACGGTAGCTTGAAAAGTCTTTGTTGTTGCCTTTGGCCAGGTCAGATGACTGACCAGGCAATAAGGAGGGAGGCTCCAAGATGGCCTCTGTGCTTGTCCTCTATGACTGCTTATTACTCTCCTGCTGCTTAACTGCCAGGGCTAGCTGTCATCTTGGCCGATGGGTCGATAACGCTTCCCCTCTCTCTCACTCTCCACTTCCCTATCTCACCACTGATCGCTCTCTCTCTCTCTCTCTCTCTCTCCCCCCTTCTTTCTCTCTCTCTCTACAAACTCTTACACACACTGCAATGCACTGATATCAAGAAGACACACACGTACACATACCACACACTTCAGTTACAAGCATTAACGGTAGCTTAATCTAAATTGTTTTGGTAGAATCCTGCAGCCTGTTTGCGCCTCACTAAATGGCTGGAGGATTTCCATTTTTCCTTTCTCCTTTCCTGTACCTCAGTCCTTGTTATCCTACTGTCTAGTTGAGCTTATCTTGAGTGTGTTAAGCTAAATCTTCCTTTGTAGTGTCCAAATTGGCTAATCCATTAGACGTTTCCTTAAACCCTAGTTAAGTGCCATTTCAATAAATGGGTTGTTTGCCTTTGCCAGGAATAATGTTTTTGTCAACCTGTTTTTTTTCAGACTGAGTGAACTGTGAACAATGTTGTCAGGGGACCTTGACTTCTCTCCGTCTTATCCGTTACCCCACATGTTGTCCTAGGAAATGACCAGATATTTCTATGTCTGAACATGTGTGAAGGAAGACTGTTGAAAAATACCTGCACCGTGCTCAAGAGTTGTTTTTTTTTTTGTCTCTGTACCTAGATTGCGTTAGCACTCACTATATCTTCCTCTTCCTCCTCTTCCTCTCCTCAGCCCTTGAGCTCCGGCCCCACACCCGCCGTAAGAACGAAGGACCGTATCGGCATCGGCGTCCCTCCCCCTATTCCCTGCTGCCTCTCGCTCCTCCTCGAGGGCTCCTGCTCCTCCTCTCCGCCGCCGCTGCCGCCGCTGCGTCTCCCCTGCCGTAGGATGTCCCGCAGCCCCGAGCTGAAGGACGACCCCATGGAGTGCCCCCTGTGTATGGAGCCGCTGGAGATCGACGACGTCAACTTCTTCCCCTGCACCTGCGGCTACCAGATCTGCCGCTTCTGTTGGCACCGCATCCGCACAGACGAGAATGGCCTCTGCCCCGCCTGCAGAAAGGTAGGCGTCCTCCACCTGGCATTTACTTTGCATGTATTTATTTTAGAAGACACTTTAATGCCAACAACACTCAGTTTTGTAGAAATACACAAGAGCTGGTATTCATGACCATGACCTTGGTATACCAGCTTAACCAGTTGAGCAACAAAAACACATTAGAGTGCCAAACAACAAGTTGCCCATCTTCATTTGTATGAAAATGGTCTATTTGTATTTCCAGCAATGTGTAACTAGAGAAAACACTGAGCAGAACCTCAGCTGGGGGAAGCCTAACTGCTGGAAAAACCCTGCAGGACTGGGTGACTGTTTCCCTCCTCAGATGTGGATAGAGAATGGGGTCGGTCAGTTCACTTTTTGGCCTACTAGCCAAAGTGGCTGGTAGATGGGAAAAAAAATGACCGGCCAGACATATCTTTTGCCGGCCAAAACTAAACGATGCTTTTCCTAACTACTTTGAAAGTATCATTATTATGTGGCTCTTCACAACGCTGCAGAAAGTTCTATTCAAATGAGCGGGTCTTCCCAGTGTTTGGAGGTCCAATAAATTTGTAGCCTATGATGACCACTGCAAAAATATTGTGACGATGGTAACGAGTTTTGAGCTATGAATCACATCTTTCATATCATTCTGTGAGTAGTTTGTTTGCTATCGCAATGGAACTTCATTGAAAGTAAGCAAGTCATGCACATCTGAAACTTTCTATTTGTGTGGTGTAGTATTTGTTTTCTCAGCGTAAAACAGTAACAAAATAACTAAGACTTCCTTTTCTCGTTTTGGCAACTAGCTGTATAACGAGCAGGATAATATATTTTCCTAGTGCTGGGTGGTATTTTTCAAAATTCTTACGGTTTCACGGTATATGACGGTATTTTTCCCCCCCATGCATAATCAGATGTTCACAGCATTTTCTACAGGTTGAGAGAGGAATTACTGCAGTACACTGACTAAGGATGGTCTATTTTACTGTCATGATGTAGAATAACTCCACACTAGTGGTAATGCAGTTTTGCATGGCCCCAGAAAATGATGCTGTTTACAAAGAGCCACTCATGATTCTAATGAAGAATCTAATCAGAATGCAAAGACAATTGCAGTCAAAATACAGAACTTTTACTGTGCAAATTTCACAAACATCTTGTATGGCGGTATATTAAAATTTCATATCATAACGAAAATATACACCGGTATACGATGTGAACCGGTATACCGCCCAGCACTATATTTTCCGTCGGATATTATTGGAAAGTAAATTCCGACCATACATGTCAACATTGATTTCTGAAAATAAGGGAGGTTTCTCGATAGGGCAAACAGGACCTTGACGTATAGCCGAGTTGATATGACAAGCCAGTTTAACGTGACAGACTGAAGTAGCCTATTCTCGCAGTTGATAATCAGACGTATTCCACATGCCGAAGTGGCACAGTACCTGCCATAATTCAGCCGCCAATACAAAAATCTACTCGCCATTGGAGCTTGGATATAGAGATGAAGCCAGGATGCATGATGGTGTCAATGTTGAGGATGGAGAGGATCGACTGATGCAGATGCTGGCGACAGTCTTCAATTTAGTTTAGTGTTACACTGTTGGAAAGTACCTACCAGTCCTCAGTCACCATCTGGCTGTGATGTCATGCCCAGAGAATCATGTTTGAAGAAGTTGAATAGCTTTCAGTATTAGGCGAGCTGATTGTCAATGACCAGTGTACAATGTCCTTCCTCTGATGATAAGCCGTACAGAGATACAAGGAGCAAACTCTCTATTTAGGTTCTAAAAGAGCGGTTTGTCTCCATTTCTTTAATGATAGGTTTCCATTTCAGCATATTTCGCTTTGTTTTCATTCAAGTTGAATGGGGGTGACTTTCACTCTGATTGGGCGAAATGAGAGTGAATTCTCAGAGGAATTGCGTACAAAGTTGGTGAATCCTTAACTTTATGCGAATGAGAACCACTCGAGAACCAATCGGTTCAGCGTGTGTGTGTGTGTGTGTGTGTGTGCGCCTCTGTGTCTTAAATTCACCTCATGCACTGCCTTGTGAGAAGCTCCGCAGTGCTGTGTGAGTGTAGCCCAGAGATCAGGTGTGTGCCTTTTGACTTCCATCAGAGCGTTTACTTCAGAGTCGCTCTCGCTACCCAGCATTCATTTAATCTTGCCAGGGAGGGCCTTGGCTTTGGTTACACCAACAGAGAGACAGCACTGGGAAAGTTGTACGCATAATAAGTGGGCGAGCAAGAAGTGTTTCAGAAGATGTCCCCTCCTGTGTAAAACCCAGACAAGTCGATATTGTCAGCGTGCTCTCTGAACTAAAAGAGAAAAGCGGCGTTGGATCAATCTTGGGATGACTCCTCCTTGATGTTCTTCCAGCCTCCGTTAGCCTGCACAGACACAGGCAGGGTGTCCCATTTAGTGAGCATCAGTACTGGTAGTGTCACTTTTGTGACATATATTTGTTTTGAAACCTGACGCTGCCTTCTGTGAGGGATGTGTTGAATCGCTGCTTCATGCTGATCTCTCCATGTGATGTCTGATCTCAGGGCCTGTCCACACGGAGACGCTTTTTAGGTTAAACGCAGAGGTTTTGCTTCGTCTTGGCCGAGCGTCCAAACGAATCCTGTAAACGCACTGCCCGAAACCACACTTTCTTGAAACCTGGTCCCAGAGTGGAAAAATCTGAAACCGTAGCCCGTTTGAATTCGTTTAGACAGCGAAACCGCACATCCTGCTTGCATATCGATGATGACATTACCTACGATTACACTCCGTAAGATAAATATCACAACTGGTGCTGCGCAGCGCCGATACCTTATGACTTGGTGGACTGAACACTGTTTTTCCCGGTGTTTTTTATGCATTCTAGCTACTGTCAGTGACGCAAGAGAACTTAAGTTATTAGGAAAGTGCGGTGTAAGTTTAGGCTACATTAATTTGTGCGTAGTGCCAATGTCATTCATTTATTTTACATGTCTTACAACATATATACATGCATTCACAGTCGAGTGAAATCAGATATAAGCATACAAAGACGCTTAGAACTCGCGTTAAGCCGATGGTAGCACACTGAATGCAAATGCGCGATTTGATGCAGGCAAAAGTATTGACTGTTACTAACGAAGGTTTTATAGCAATATTATAAATGTGGCGACAGAATAGCCTAGAACTTGGGTAAGCCTTGCGTTTAGTACCCTAATTGCGGTGATCGCCAAAACTAATGTGAATCACGGACTATCCTACAACCCAAGAAAGTAAAGGTGATTAGTAGGCCTACCTGCGTTAGCCAAATAAAGGACGGGACTGCACCCTTCACAAACCGTAAAATAAAGTGTATTGGTTTTACAGTTGACTACAGTTGACAGTTCACCATCAGTCCACACAAACAATTCTGATTTCCTTGCACTAGCCATTTCGTCGTAGCCTATTCTGTCTGTTTGTAAAGCGCAAGTTTTGGTCAATTTCTGTAAAGAAACAGTGCCACCTATAGGCCTGTGGTATGAAGTAATGTGTTGAGTCGTGTTGAGATGGATCCGTTTGGACGCAAATATTCTTGATACGGTTCCAGGGAAGACGGAGGAAAAAAAGATCGGTTTGGTATGTGTGGACTAGGCCTCAGTGAGTTGCTCGAGAAGAGTAGGCATGTGTTGATATCAAAATGAACAGACAAACAATTAAAGGAATCACATGCATGTCATTCTGTGTCAGATCAGATAAGATTGTTGTTGCAATGTCTCAGATCTTCAGACCTTCAGACCTTGTCCACATCATGAATGGGTCCCAAAACCAAGGCCTGTAAAATATTTTTGTTAAAATCCTATGTCTTCATATTTCATTGCCTGATGTTTATTACATTACATTACATTACATTACATTACATTTGGCTGACGCTTTTTAACCAAAGCGACTAACAACATGGTAAACAGTAAGTTTTAGAACAATTCTCACAATTTTAGGACAGTTTAAAAAAACACATTAGAGTACAGTAAGAATAAGTGCGTCGGTGAGTGCTGTATTTTAACAGTTACTTGTCAGTTTAAACGGCTGGTGAGTGCTAGGATCAGTAAGACTTGTTGTAAGTGTTGCTATGAGAGTAGATGTTCTCTAAAGAGCTGGGTCTTCAGGAGTTTTTTGAACGTGGAAAAGGATGTCCCTGCCCTTGTAGGAACTGGCAGTGTGTTCCACCAACGAGGAACAACAGATGAGAAAAGTTTGGATTGGCTTGAGCGTACCGGTGGTAGAGCTAGACGTCGTTCGTCAGAGGAGCGCAGCGGTCTGGAGGTAGTGTAAGTCTGTATGAGGGCATTCAAGTAGGTGGGAGCAGAACCGGAGACTACTTTGTAGGCAAGCGTTAGAGACTTGAATTTGATGCGGGCCGCCATAGGTAGCCAGTGTAGCTGGATGAGCAGCGGGGTAACATGTGCCCTTTTGGGTTGGTTGTAGACCAGGCGCGCCGCTGCGTTCTGGATCATCTGAAGTGGTTTCACTGCGCAGGCTGGGAGACCTGTCAGGAGGGCATTGCAGTAGTCGAGTCGTGAGATGACTATTGCCTGAACCAGAAGTTGGGTAGCATCTTGAGTCAAGTAAGTCCTGATTTTCCGTATGTTGTAGAGTGCGAAACGGCATGACCGGGCGACTGAGGCAACATGATCTGAGAAGTTTAGTTGGTTGTCGAGAACAACTCCTAGATTTCTTGCAGTCCTGGTCGGTGAAACAGACAGGGAGTCAAATTTGATGTTGATGTCGTGGTGTATGGTAGGTTTAGCTGGGATGACCAGCAGTTCAGTCTTTGAGAGGTTCAGCTGGAGGTGGTGTGCCTTCATCCATGTAGCTATGTCTGAAAGGCAATCCGAGATCCGTGCTGAAACCAGGGGGTCGTCAGGTGGAAAGGACAGATAGAGCTGTGTGTCGTCTGCATAGCAGTGGTATGAGAAGCCGTGCGAACGGATAATCTGTCCCAAGGAGGTGGTGTAGATAGCAAAGAGGAGGGGGCCCAGCACTGAGCCCTGGGGGACCCCTGTGGTGAGATGGTGAGGTGCAGATAGCTGACCAAGCCATGATACGTTAAACGAGCGTCCTGTGAGGTAGGATTCAAACCAGGAGAGAGCAGCTCCGGAGATTCCCATGTCAGCGAGTATAGAGAGAAGGATACGGTGATTAACCGTGTCAAATGGTTTATGACCATTAAATGTAGAGAACTCAAATATTGGCATTAACTATTATTTTAGCCAACAAAATACTGATTGTTGTCATGTGAGTACAAAAGTTTATAAGACCCTCAACATAAAATCCTTAATAATATTTTTTGCACTCTAGGACCTATATAAAATCAGTGGGCAGACAAACTTGTAATGGTACCGACACACTGAGAACAGTTTGGGCAGGCTAGGAACAATACTTTTGATACTAATGCCCAAACAAGGCTCCCAAGATAAGGCATTTTTTGAGTGTGAAAATCCAAGGTATGTAGCACAACATTAAGGCCTATTTGCCACTTCACAAACAAGCACTTAAAGTCTTGGACAAAAAAAACAAACTTTACCACCACTAACATTCTTAACAAATATAACCTACTCAGTTGGGAAATATTTAAAAACACAGTGATGCATGCCTAATTTTTAAGATCATTAATGGGATAGGAAGGCTCCCCCTCCACTCAGCACTTTTATACAGCAAAAGTCATCTAGCAACAGAACCACAAGGTCTGCCTTAAGTTAATTAATTAATACATTAATGTTGGTCTACCTCTATAGTTTAGCTGTCCTGTAACCAATGGTGTATGTATGATAGATAGATAGATAGATGGATAGATGGTTATCCCTTAAGGGTTGTATGGTTATATGTCTTATGTTCTAAATGTTTTAATGGAGCCAGTCCTATGGCATTATGTTTTATTGCTGTATATCAATTGCTATGTGATTTAATATGTTCTTTTTTTAGCCACCATGTGCCTAGTATAACATCTTGCCAATGGACTACAGTTGAAAATTAGCCTGCTGGCTAACACTGGCACATTTACAGAAATGTTGATCAATTGCACTGTCCTTTTAATAAATGAAATGAAATGAAATGAAATGAAAGGGAATAGAATATTTGAAAACATTGTAATTGAATAAAAATAGTTTACAGATATTCGTTTTGGAACCTAAACATGTAGTCAAACTGTGCAAAATCTGAGACATTGCAGCAACCATTTTCCTGAATGCTATCTGACTTGACACGTCATGACCCATGCACCTGTTCAAACTTTTTCTGGGATGCATGGATCACAATCTCTACAGCTAAAACATTTGTCTCGCCATTGTCAGCACATTGCATATCAGCCTATGGTGCTCTTTTGCTCCCTATCACTCTTTCTCTTACACACACACACACACACACGCGCGCACGCACGCACACACACACACACACACTCTCCTTCACTCAAGTCGCTTCATTTCAAAGCTTCTCTTGTCTGTCTGCCTCTGTCTCTCTTTGTGTCTGGCTCGATTTTTCTCTGTCTCAGCGACGTGCAATCTCTTGATCGATCTCTCTCGCTCTCTCTTTCTCTCTCTCTTTCTTTCTTTCTTTCTTTCTTTCTTTCTTTCTTTCTTTCTTTCTTTCTCTCTCTCTCTCTCTCTCCCTCTCTCATGCGCTCTCTAGCCATACCCAGAGGACCCGGCCGTGTACAAGCCGCTGTCCCAGGAGGAACTGCAGCGGATCAAGAACGAGAAAAAGCAGAAGCAGAACGAAAAGAAGCAGAAGATCACGGAGAATCGCAAGCACCTGGCCAGCGTGCGCGTTGTCCAGCGTAACCTGCTCTTCGTGGTGGGGCTGTCGCAACGACTCGCCGACCCCGAGGTGAGACATGTGTCACACACACGCACACGCGCATGCACAGACACATACTCAAAGACACACACACACACGCGCATGCATACGCATGCACAGACACATGCACAGACACATACTCAGACGCACACGCACACACACGCATGCACACGCATGCACAGACACATACTCAAAGACACACACACATGCACACACACACGCATGCACACGCATGCACACGCATGCACAGACACATACTCAAAGAGACACACACAGGCATGCAGACACATACTCAAAGACACACACACACACACATACACACATACACAGGCATGCACAGACACACACTCAAAGATACACACACACACACATACACACATACACAGGCATGCACAGACACATATTCAAAGACACGCACACACGCGCATGCACACGCATGCACAGACACATATTCAAAGACACACACACACACACGCGCATGCACACGCATGCACAGACACATACTCAAAGACGCACACACACGCGCATGCACAGACACATATTCAAAGACACACACACACGCGCATGCACACGCATGCACACGCATGCACAGACACATACTCAGACACACACACACGCATGCACAGACACATACTCAAAGACACACACACACACACATACACAGGCATGCACAGACACACACTCAAAGATACACACACACACACACACAGGCATGCACAGACACATATTCAAAGACACACACACACGCACACACACGCGCATGCACACGCATGCACAGACACATACTCAAAGACACACACACACGCACACACACGCGCATGCACAGACACATATTCAAAGACACACACACACGCACACACACGCGCATGCACACGCATGCACAGACACATACTCAAAGACACACACACACACATACACAGGCATGCACAGACACACACTCAAAGATACACACACACACACACGCATGCACAGACACATACTCAAAGACACACACACACACACATACACAGGCATGCACAGACACACACTCAAAGATACACACACACACACAGGCATGCACAGACACACACTCAAAGACACACACACACACACACACACACACACACACACATACACACATACACACATACACACACACACACACACACACGCACACAAAGATACATCTACAGTACAGGCAGACACAGCATACAGTTTCTCTCACCAGCCACCTATACTCACTCACACTTTTTCACACTTAGGGCCCATGTCCACCACTCGCGTTATTTGCGCTGACAGCACCCTCAACCTGTTGCTAGGTTGCGAAGTTTTGATTGGTCGTAGAGAGAGAAGTGACATTGACGAGCCCAGCGCTGTTCTAAAAGTTGAACAGATTTCAACTTTTAACGCTCTGAGCACCGAGGGCGCTGAGCGCTGTGAATGCTGAACTTCATAGGATTTGTGTAGAAAATAGCCACCGTCAGTGCAAAAAACGCGATTGCTAGACACAGGGCCTTAATCGACACCGATGCATTCATTCTCACTCTCAATAAGTTCCGAAGCTCTGAAACTCTTGCACATATGCAGATCTTTCAGTATACATAACATGCAACTTATACATGTCAGGATAGGATCAAAGGAATGCCAAACCGCCTGTTTTTGTATAAGTTTCCCACAATGCACATGGGCAACAATGACCTGAAAAGATATGCTGCGCTGTAGTTTTGCGAAAAGGCTTTGTGTTCATCCCATAAAAAAATTAGATTTGGATTTACTGTAGCTCTTAATGATATTGGCTTTTTAGAGGCAAACAACAAGTGGTTTCTGTTGTGTTTGGCCAATTTGATGGAATGGACATTCTTCCAAAATGGGTCCCTGGAGAATTAACACACACACACACACACACACACACACGCTTGCTAGAATAGGATATTTTAATGGCACTTTTTCTCCATCAGTCATTGTTTTCTCCATCATTGAGTCTGATGATATGAGTCTGGTGTCAGCATGGTTTCACATGGACACAAACCAGCAGGCTGTCCCCTGGCATCCCAGCCCTGCCCAGCATCCTCTTTTGTCCTCTTTTGGAAGTGCACAGGGTTTAAATGGGTGAGCTTTCTGCCAAATGTCCACAACCTGCCCTGTCCTAATTAGCATTAATAACCTGAATTTTGGACAAGGGGGGGCTGCCGACAAGAATGGTCTTTGTTGTGAGGCTTTTGTTGACTGAAAGCAGACGTTTGAACGCGCCGATGTCCAGCCAACTGCTTGCCTCATTCGACATCCATCCTGTCTACAATAGCAGTGTTTATAATACAAGACAAGACTACAGGACAGTGTTTCACAATAATCCCATGCATCCTTTTGACTTGTTTTTTGTGGCTAGCTCCCAACATGCCAACCTCTTTTATATTTACGGTTTGCCAGAACGAGGCCTTCCTGGGAGCTGCTTAACCGTATCGAGGTACACAATGTGCACTGGCACTCACTATAATCCAGAATACAGTGCCGCCAATAGGGCTGTCCTTTTTGTGAAAAAACATTGATTGAATGATTGAAACGGCTGTTTCCGGTGCGTAAATTGGTGGGAATTTTCTTTTTAGCTTTCGCAATGATTACTGCACTTCGGAATTCTTTTATCTTATATTTTTGTTTGTGAATTTTGTAACATCTATCTATTTTTATTTGTCTAATTCGTTTAAAATTAATAGTGTACATATTTGGTTAAAATCGATTCTCTATTTCAGTTTTCGAAACTTGTGTTGTTTGGTCCAATCGATTGTGCAATCGATTTTCGAACGTAAAGTTACAGCCCTAGCCGCCAATATCCAGTGAAATATGAACGTCTAGTGGCAACATGTCAGTGTGAGTTTTTGTGCTCACTGCTTTGGCACTTGAGTGGCAGCATGACGGGTCTTGCCATTGCCGATGGCGTGTATTGCTGAATGTTGCTGGCAACCGACCCAGTGGCCATTCAAAAATGACCCTGCTGTTTAAACAAACCAGGTAGGGGGGGGTTGAGCTGCGTGTCATTGCCAGCCGTTTGGAGAGGGTGCCAATGTGGGATTGCCACGTGCAGCCCGACATAAACAGCCTTTTTATGGCTGGCTCACCTCGCGTCTCCTCAGGCCATGTGGAAAACGCAGCCAGGACGGAAGAGACCACAGTCCAGCAGCGGCACAAAGCGTTGGATTAAATTAAAATGCCCAGAGCTGGTAAGGCCGACCGTTAGCTGCTACAAGGACTCCTTCGTCCATAGCTTAACCCTGTCTGCACCTCCAGTGTGCTTCTGGTAATGTGTCTTTGAGATTGACGTCCAGTCAGCGTAAATGACTTCCCATGCAGATTGTGTTTTTTTTAAATCAGGCTCCTATAGGTTTTTGCCTACAAATTGATATTTCAGACCAGGATGAGAGAGGTATATGGCGGGTTTGAAGCGAAATTATTTGATTAACGTATACTGTATATGGAGAGCATTCGCTCACCATTGTTATCTTATTTTTTGACGGAGGTGGTGTTTAGAGGCCTTTGCATCTGAACTCTTCACATGTACTAGGTAATGAACCCAGGCGACTTTGATATTTGTCTGAGGTACAGCTGCACCTGCACGTATTAGATTTCATATGAAGGTGTTGAACTGCTGCTATGAAGGTGTTGAACTGAAGATGGGATGGATTCTCTGCATTTGATGAAGCCTCCACAAAAACCTTATCACATGTGTTTGAAGCGTCTTGTTTTGTCATTCATTTATCTATGTATCTTTATTCAATAGATTTTGCGATACATTCTTGCAATACAGTGCAATACACCACAGGTGCTGATGTGGCATTAAACCCAAATTCACTCACTCTGGTTGGACGGATGTGTACAGGGAGTGTGAGGTCTTTTCTTCCATCATCCTATCTGCAACTAGTAGAGTTTCATAGTTGTGATGGTCTGGCATTCTGTTTCCTCTGCTTCTTCTTTTACTGTTGTTTTTCTTGTGCTTCCTCTGAGTGGAAAGCTGAGGAGGAGGAAGAGGAGGAGGCGATGAAGGGGGGGGGGGGGGATGGCAAGCAGCAAGTGCTGTGGTCAAACAAAGACCACAAAGAAACCGTCTGCAGCCTGGTCACAGCCCGCCAGTGACCAGAATCTCAAAAGCCTGCCTGTGCTCGGCTGAATGAGACGGTCAGAGCACAGCCACACACACACACACACACACACACAAACACACACACACACACACACACACACACACTCCACACTCATACACAAATACACCACATACAAGCGCACACACACATAGAAAAATGCACAATGCACACACCCACAGATATACTTATTTGAACACCAGATGCACCCAAATCACATTTCACATTCTCACATTTCACACTCCCGTGTAATGGATGATTGGAGTCAGTCTAACTGTGATTGTCTCATAGGCCAGACGTCAAGTGAAATCATGTTGAGCTAACAGCAGTAAACAAACATGCTGTTTCACGTTAATGTCACTGCTCATTTGAAATGCCTTGACCTGTGTCTTGGTGTGAACAACATCCGCCCAGAAAACCCACACACACACACACACACACACATACACACACACACACACACACACACAGAGACGCTTCTCTTGGTCCCCTTCTCTGCCCACGCGTCCTCTCAACAGGCCTGCTTTTCTGGCTGTCTTGTCAGTGTACACATCCATCCCTTCAGTCATTCATTCCCTGGAACGCGATCTCTCTCTGTGGCCTTCTTCCTGTGTTGTTTTGCACTGATCTTGTTTTTCATATGGTTAGAGCTGCTCACGTCTCTGGAAGAAAAATAAATCGACCTTCAACTATTCAGCCATAATAAAAAAAAAAATAGAAATGTTATTCATATAAGTTTTCTCTGTGGAAGTTGAAAGGTTTAGTAATGTTGTATATATGTGTACCCTGTGAAGGCTTTTTGAATAATGTATGTTATGTATGCATTATGCTTTCATATATGGTGTGGAAAATACATAGGCTCCCAGCCTCTGTTACATGTAAGTCTTTCTGTGTGTTTACTCCTGCCGATCAGAGCCTCGGTCGGTTGATTCCTTGTCTCCTCACTGATTGGCCCCCTGCAGTGAGCCAGGAGAATCAACCCCCCCCCTCCACAAACACCCACCCACTCCCTCCCTCAGCCCACCAAATTAACCTCCCTCAGCCGCTCTCAATTGCCCTCATTTGAATATTTACCGGCTAATCAGCCTCTCGCTGCCCCCTAAATGACGGGCAAATTGGCCTTCCGTCCCTGACTCCTCTATCTGGCGCTATTTGTGTCTGTCTGTCACTCCTGCTGTCTGAGTTGGAGTCGAGACGAAAGCCGGAGAAGTTTTGAGTTGTTGCTCGTCTTGAAGATGCTCTATGACTGGGGACTGCGGATATGCAAATGAATCTGAAGCGACATCTGGGGCCTGTGTTTTGAAATTGAAACAAAATAAAATAGATGAACAATGAAGAAATCAAGATGGGGGGAATCTAAAAGAACGTTGCACTGTTAAATTTATCCTACACTAGAGAGCCTCGTAGCTGTGAGTTGACCTCCTTTCTATTCTGTGTTCTCCTCCACCAGGTTTTAAAGAGGCCAGAGTATTTTGGGAAGTTTGGGAAGATTCACAAAGTGGTCATCAACAACAGCACATCATACGCAGGCTCACAGGTGAGAGACGGGCTACAATTGACTGACCGCACCCTATGTCATCGTGTGTGTGTGTGTGTGTGTGATATATGTTTCTGGATGTTATGCATGGTATCTCTGGTATGCAAATGTTACATTGAGTTGCTGTGGTTGATTGGTACTTGGTTGTTTTTGAGCTTGATTTATTTATTTTTCTGCAGGGTCCTAGTGCCAGTGCATACGTCACTTATATCCGCTCAGAAGACGCCCTTAGAGCTATACAGTGTGTCAACAATGTAGTAGTTGATGGCAGAACTCTTAAGGTCAGTGGTTAATGGAACTTAAACCACTTCACATTACCTTGCCATACTTTTAACTGAGGAGCTTGAAAAAAATATTAGTGTTTCCATTAACAATGTAAAGGCAGGCAAAGTTAATCAACCTGGTCTTTTTTTTTTTGTCCAACAGGCTTCTTTAGGTACAACAAAATACTGCAGTTATTTTCTGAAGAGCATGCAGTGTCCCAAACCAGACTGCATGTATCTACATGAGTTGGGAGATGAGGCGGCTAGTTTCACAAAAGAGGAGATGCAGGTATAGGCAGTCTCCACATTCCTCCTCACTGTCTGCATTACATGCTGTTGCTATTGTTTGGGCATTGACGTGTGTGGTATGTGTATGTGTCTGTGTCTGTGTCTCTCTTTGTGTGTGTGTGTGTGTGGGTGTTTCTTTAGGCGGGAAAGCATCAAGAATACGAACAGAAGCTCCTTCAGGAGCTCTACAAACAGAACCCTCACTTCCTGCAGACCTCCACAGGCGAGAAGACGAAGGGCAAGTCCAACTCCACACAGAGGTACACCATCCCCCAGCTCCCTGGCCCCTACGCACCAGCATAGCAAGCATTCCAGGACTTTGTCACGTACATAGAGATGCAATGAAATGTTACGGTTGCTAAACTCTTCCTATGTAAGGCCATCCTGAGGGATTACCAACTGTTATTGATGATTATTTGTTATCTTTTAATTAAAGATTAAAAAGATCAAGAGATAGAATTAATAGAGCAGAGTAGAATAATTCAGAAGACAGGATGTGACTGACATACAGGTATTAAGTGCCGAATGTCAAGTGTCCATGCACTGCAAACTGTTTCCGTACACCTCTCTAATTTGCACGCCATGTTTTGCTGTAGATCCCAGTAGGGTTGGTTTGTGTCAGATTTGACAGATTGGCGGTTTATTTGAGATTGACAGAGCACACAATTAGCCTTTCTTTTAGTTTCTGAGTCATTACTTCATACGCTTGTGCTCGAGCGAACCCGGGGGGTGAGCTGAACCCAGTCTCTGATGGAAGGAGGTTTGTAAAGGTTTTTGTTGTCGTCTATTTTTAACCCCAGTATTTGTTTTCAGTTATTTGTAATGAGAGAATCAGTCTCCTTGTATTGTAACGTTCTTAATGACGAGGTCACTGTGCTGCCATTGCCTTTGGAGTTCCTAATTAAAACGAATAGAATTTGCCTCCAAGGCTGTCTTGATATGTAAGTAACTAACAATGTAGGTTAAGTAGATAATGGTTTTGCAGGAAGTTATAGATAATTCATGAACCCCAGCTGAAAATTGTAGTTACATTGTCTCGGTTAAAGACGGAAGAAGATAATAAAACCTAAAATATGACAAGCTGATTATTGTGAGCCCTATAAAAGATATGGTTTATTTATTCACCTGATCATTCAACCAATTAGCAAGAAAATTCCACAGGGCAAAAATTAATATTTATGATATGCTACATGAATATCTCTGAAATGGGAACAAGAAGTTTAATAGTTCAGACAACCATCCTTTTTTAGGATCATATTAGTTTACCAAATGTAAATGAATCTGTATTTCAAACAGGGAAACAAAGTGAGAATGGTCAAGAGTGAGAATATCAAAATACACTGATCCTCACTCCTGACCATTCTTTATTTCTTTATCAGTCATAAATGAGGATCAGAGTATGTAATGGATAATGTATAGAACGCCGGTCTAAAATAAGGAAAATAAGTCCCGACAGTGCGAACAGGCGCGTCGGGCTCTTGCTTCATCCTGAAGGGACATATTTTTCGATAATGACGCCGTTCTATACATTATCCCGCTTATTATACGGCTACTTACCAAAAAACGAAAAAATAAACTCCACATGATATGTCTCTACATTTATTTGTTACCATTTTGTTGTGGCTTTTGCTGAGAAACAAGTAATTCGTAACACGCTGAACTTGAATCAAACATTCTTTAGAACACAGCTGATCAACCGTCTTCTTGCGAAGTACAGACGTAAATCAGACGCACAAAACCCGTTGCCATTGACGGCAGTAATTATGTTTCAGCGGTAATTACATGAAAATATATTACCGTAGAACATTGGGAAATCCCATTCAAGTCAATGGAGCGTTCAACTAACATTGTGAACAGCCGTATAATAATTTGATTTATCTGCCATTGTTTATACACAGTTATACACAGATTTGTAATACACAGTGTCCTGTAAGCAGTGAAAACTGACTCCTAGTAGAGGTCAAAGATGTATTGTCCATACACCCTCAGGTGGACTCAGCAGTACATGCGTATTTGTATGACCCTAGCTGTGTGTGTGTGTGTGTGTGTGGGGGGGGGGGGGCTGTGTTTGGTTGCCATAGTATGTGTAATGCAGCCCGACCTTCTAGTCTCACTGAACTGGTCTGAAGATCTGAGGGTGAATGTCAAGCTGACTTTGGTGGATCTCTCTCTCTTTTTTTCTTTCTCTCTTTCTCCCCCTCTCTCTTTCTCCCCCTCTCTCTCCCTCTCTCTCTCTCTCCCCCCTCTCTCTCTCTCTCCCCCTCTCTCTCTTTCTCCACAGGCCCAACAGTAACAACAAAGATGCGTGGCCGTCGTTACAACCGTCAGGGAAGACAGCCAATGGGCTGACAGAACACCGCAAAACCCCACCCTTGGACGGAGGCTCAGACTCCGACCACATGACGCCTGACGGAGTGGACTCAGACCTCGGCCTAGGCTCTGTCCCCGCCCTCTCGCCCTTTTCCTCAAACTGTGACCCCTCCAGGTAACCAGTCAACTGTCGCCATTGATGCACCTCCTCCTCACTTCAGCCAATCAGGAATAAAGACCTTCTGTGTTAAATCCCCTTGGTCTTTGTAATAGTTTTTATTAAATGTTACAATGTTTACGGGGGCAGCCGTGGCCTACTGGTTAGCACTTCGGACCTGTAACCAGAGGGTTGCCGGTTCGAACCCCGACCAGTAGGCACGGCTGAAGTGCCCTTAAGCAAGGCACCTGAACCCCTCACTGCTCCCCGAGTGCCGCTGTTGATGCAGGCAGCTCACTGCGCCGGGATTAGTGTGTGCTTCACCTCACCTCACTGTGTGTACACTGTGTGCTGTGTGTGTGTTTCACTAATTCATGGATTGGGATAAAAGCAGAGACCAAATTTCCCTCACAGGATCAAAAGATCTTATACATACTATACTATACATAGTTTATTGCGTATCTATATGTAGTTCTTGTAGGATTATGTTGAGCATTCATTTTTACATGTTACTGCTGACCCCAAGTCTGTCCCCAAGTCTTCTCAAGGACCTCTGAAAGCATTGACCAATATGAGGAGCACTAAGTGCTTAACAGTATTAAGTTTCATAGTATCTAGGGACACTTACTATGGAGATGGGCGAAACTGATTATTCAAGTGGTAGAGTGTGTGTGTGTCTGTGTGTGTCTGTGTGTCTGTGTGTCTGTGTGTGTGTGTGTGTGTGTGTGTGTGTGGGCTGTCTCGGAGGTTCTGCACTGTCTCTTGTGCAAGCTGTTTTCTTTCATCACTCCCTACCAGCCTACGTTGTGCTCCATGGCCGTTCATGCTCCACTTATCTCCAGAACTACTGCGGCGCTGCACCTCACCAAAAAAAATAAAAAAAATAGTGGCCTACAAATCAAATTGAATAGAACCGCAAATATCTTTAGTCTGCGCAGCACTATGCCCCCACCCCACCCCTTCTGCTCTGCTCTGCGTAGCGCCTCCCAATGTCAAATGCTTGTTATAGCCACAGCATTGTCCTGAGCCTGGGCAGTGTGCAATGCAGTGCAGCGTTGGCTGAAACCAAGCGCTTGCTCGACTCACAGAAACTGATGATGTCACTCTTGCACTGACCTCATAACCCCCCGCCCCCCTCTCCCTCTTTCTCTCTCTCTCTCTCTCTTTCTCTCTCTCTCTCTCTCTCTCTCTCTCTCTCTCTCTCTCTCTCTCTCTCTCTCTCTCTCTCTCTTTTTCTGTGCTTCTTTTTTAGCCCCACTGATAAATCTTCAGAAGCCATCAGCATAGGAAACGGAGACGCCACCCAGCAGGTAACACAGCACACAACAATCACATGTACATCTGCAAACGCGCATCAAATTTTACCTTTAAGAGCTCTCAATCCTCCAAGGATGTTTGGCACGTTTAGCTCCCTAGTCTCCTTATTTATATATATATATATATATATATATATATATATATATATATATATATATATATATATATATATATATAAACTTTATTACAGGCTCTAGACCAAACAGCAAGACATACAACATAAAAAAAATAATAATAATAATGTCACAGCCTTCCTAAGTTTGACGAATGTAGAGTGAGTTTGTGCTTCCCATGTCAGGTTTGATGACGGTGACCAACGAAGTGTCCTTTTAAAACAATTACAGATGTTAGATCATGTACACCAGTCATACATATGGATTAGGGACCAGAAGAACTTGCAATGTTTTGTCCTTTATAGCTAAAAATAGCTGTTCTATTCAGATCTTTAGAACTGCTGTCGTGATAAATGCATGTTTTTTTGTCGTCTGTAATTTCTGTGTGGTTTCCTGTACTCAGATCCCCAGCAGTGACTCGCCGTCGCCCCCACCTGGCCTGTGCAAGCCCAGCCTGGTGGCGCCCATCAGCGTGCCCGGGCTGACGGCTCGCTCGCCCTTCGAGGGCGCGGCCGCCGAGTCCCAGTCGCTCTTCTCGGACAACAGTAACTTCCGGCACCCCAACCCCGTGCCCAGCAGCCTGCCTGGCTTCCCCAGCTCCCCGCACAGTGGCGGCAGCGACTGGCCCACCGCCCCCGAACTCTTCGCCTCAGGTAGCCCATCCTCCAGAGAGCCATCACGCAGACAGGCAGACAGGCAGACAGGCAGACCAAATTGTCAGTTTTCATACATATAAACTATTTGTAGTATAGTTCATATGTATCTATGTAAGATGTCTATTCTGAAATCCAGACGTTACAGCACTTAGTATGGCCAATCTGAAAGGGACTGCAGCTAGTGCTTTCAGTTTGGGATTAATGCTTTGAATGTACAAATTGAGATTACATAGCAGTGTAAGAAGGAGAGACACATATTGGCACATGTATTGGTACTTGCTACACTTGGTACTGGTGCTACTTTAAAATCAGTTCTTGTGCTCAGCCATCTATCTGCATGCACGAATTCCTCAATAACAAATGCAAAGCACAACACTGCTAATCCTCAATATCCCTATGTGTCTAATCATCTTTAAATCCCTGCAATTGTATTGTTGCAACTATTACTGTCATATATTTCGTCCTCATATGACCCCAAAGCCCAGCGTAATGCAGGGTTTATGTAACCCCCAACACTAAAAATAGTTAAGTGAAATACAATACACTTACCAAGCCACATGGAGTATATACTGGGTAGAAGTCCAACATCCAGTAGAAGTAGAAAATATTCCACTTTTTAATAATCTAGTATTTTATCTCCTATATTAGTCAAGGCCAAGGCATGGTGGTCCTTGTCATAAGTAATTGCAGTAGTTCACACTGGCGCCCTTATGTTAGTTTCTGAAGTGTTAGGTCTGTTCACACCAGTCAAGTAGCAACCTTCTTTAAAGCAACTCAGACTTTGTAGTTTTGACCTCCAGATGTGCTCCTGAGAGTGGGATCCTAATTATATTTCTCTCACCTTTCTCCTCCCTCCCTTTCTCTTCTCTTTGCTTTTCTTTTCTTACTCTCTCTGTTAAACTCTTCCTTTCTCTCTCTCTCGCTCTCTCTTTCTCTCTCTCTTTCTCTCTCTCTCTTCTATCCTCTCTCTTTCTCTCGCTCTCTCTTTCTCTCTCTCTTTCTCTCTCTCTCTTCTATCCTCTCTCTTTCTCTTCTATTCTTTGTCTCTAGACACCATCCCGGTGTCCTCCTCCACAGATTGGCAGGCAGCCTTCGGCTTCGGCTCGTCCTCCAAGCAGCAGCAGCAGGAGGACGACCTGGGCTTCGACCCCTTCGACATCACGCGCAAGGCCCTGGCCGACCTCATCGAGAAGGAGCTCTCCGTGCAGGACAAGGCCGCGCTGGTGTCCTCCTCGTCGGGTTTCGGGCTCCCGCACAACCCCTTACTCCCCCATCCTCACCACCACCACCACCCTCACCACCACCATCACTACCACCACCACCACCACCACCACCCAGGCCTACCCCCCGCCTCCCCCTCGTCTGCCTCTAAACTTGGGGGGGCTCTACCAGGCCCGCCCGGTGCCTCTCATTTCCTCCTGAACTGTGTGCCCCCACAATCTCTTCATCAGCCCCCAACAAGATTCTCTCAACTGCAGCTCCAACAGCAGCAGCAGCAGCAGCAGCAGCAGCGCTCCGTCTACAGCTCCTTTAGTTTCCCTGGGCAGACGGCAACGTCTCCCTCGCACCCGGGCTCAGGTCCTGCCGCCTCTCTGCCCCCAGCCGCTGCGGCCGCCTCCCGCCTGCCCTGGCTGGCGATGCCCATGCGCAGCAACCCCACGCACTTGAAGCACGCCGCTGCAGGTCCAAACACCACCATAGCCAACTCCGTTGCTGCTGCCTCTGCCATTGTGCCTCCTTCCTCGGCCGGTGGCTTCTTGGACTTGAGCTTGCCATCGCAACAGCTACAGCAACACAGCACAGGGCTGGGAGGCATCCACATCACAGGTGAGTGCATTCTGGGAAATGAAGGCCACTCTTCCGTGGTCACTTTTGTCGAAGGGAAGAGCGTCACAAAGCTGCAGTGAGTTAACATGATCAGGAATAGATGCTTTTTAAATGACTTGTTAGACCAGTTTTCTCTCCATTTACACATATCAGAGGTGTGAAAACTCAAAATGTAGAACCTCATGATTAGTCATATGCATTTTGTGTAAGACTGTGCAGTCTACAAGTGTCCACCAGGTGGCAGAAGAGACTCACACTCATTTAAAAGTGACATCACATTCAGGGTGCTTTTCAAATGATGTGATGGAAATGTACAGGGAATAATTTAGCTGTGTCATGCAATCAAATAGCACACTGTCTCTTTCTAAACCTCTCAGCTTATTTAACATGGAGACGTTATAATAGAAATACATTTTACTGGATATATCATAATTTGCACAGCATTTGCTGCAGTATCCTTAACATTCTTTTAGCAGTATGGTCTGGCATTTGCCTAAACTGAGTATGAGGTCTGATATGCTAAGCAGCCATGGGAACTTAACCTTGTACCCTCGTAAGTCTTGAGGGAATCGGACCATATTTCTAGCACCACCTTACATTCAGTCCCCTAGATCACAGTAATAAGGGCATGGGCTGCTCTTCTGCACAGTACATCATCTGGTTGAACTGGTCTTGACTGTGAGAGGAGGTTGAAGTGTGGATACCCTCAGGACATTGCGTCTGCAATGTGCCCTTTTTTAGCTTGTGGTGAATGCCATCCGGATGAGCAGGCTGTAGCCATCCCATCATCTAACCTTAGTCATAACTTGTGAAGGGTAGCAGCTACATCAGACATGCCTCAGACAAGAGGAAAAGGCTACCTGCTGACATTTTACTAAAGTCATAACCCCCCTGTCGTCTGCTTTTTGGCTGGCTTTCTGGAACCTTCCAGATTTATGAGTGAGAGCAATAAAAACGGGTCTTCACCAGACGGATGTTCACTCCAGGGCATCTACAGAGTTTGGCTTCATGGTCCACGACACACACACACACACACCCACCCACCTACACAAACAGAAAGAGAGCACTTTGGAGGGCTGTGTGTGTAACAAAGACAAATTTATACTTTCCTCAAGGGTGAATCTTTTCATGTTTTCCCCCTTTTCAATAACGTAAAGCGTTGTTCTGCTCACAGCCTTGCTCCAAGGCAGTGTCTTAGTTTTGGCACAACTCTGCCTTTGCATGTTTGCAGTGCTGTTCGGGTTTGTTTTTTTTGTTTTTTTATGCACAGCAACACGTTTTCATTGTAACAGGGAGACTACACCGGGTCTGCAACTGAAGCCCCGCGTTCACGTCGTTTTCGAAGACTGATCTATTTTTTTTTTTTTTTTTGAAGCATCACGTCCGGTATGGCCAGTGCCATTGATTATCAGGGAAGCTAATTGTCGCAGCAGACGCAGCCGCTCGGAGCGCTTCAGTTGCGTGCCCGGCGTAGCCTCCTCGTTTACCCCGTGGAGCTGTACTGTAGGTGGGAGGTCATAATGTGAAATGTGTGGCCTGAGATGCCTGCCCATTGCCTTTTGCGTTCCTCTCAGAATGCGGTGGTGTTCCAGTATTGATTAATACGCAGAACACCGAACAATTGACTAATCGGCTTTGTCAATTGACCTGCATTAGCTCCTCCACCTGTTTGGCTGTTGCTGAGGATTCTTTGCATTCTCATGGGTTCCCCACACCTGCCCTAAGCCCTTTCCACTGGCTATTGAAGCAAGCCCACGCGTCCCCATGGGCCGTCCAGGATGTTCTGGCCCTCCTATTGGCCCGTGTTTCTTGCAGCCCCGGCAGCAGGTGGATGAGTAATGCCTGGACACGCTCCCGAGAGTGGCGTTCACTTTCAACCTTGTGTGTTGACCTCAGCGGCGGCAGCCGTGGCTGTGTCAAATATTTCATTTCCTGTGTCCCCGTGCCTCCACCGCCTCCATCTTTACCCAGAATCCCCCTGATATTTCAGAGGTTAGGCCTTCGCTGTCCAGCCTGATGCCAGACTCTCACTCTTAAATATGTTTGATATCCATCTTCCTCTTCCTCTTCCCCTTGGCCGTCTGTGCTGATGCAATCGCAGGAATACAGAAGGATTGATTGAGAGGCTGCGTGTGGCAGGCTGTGCCTCTGCTCCTAGGCTGGACCTGGAGGAGCGAGGCCAGATGTATTATTCACCAACAGTCAGACCACAGACTGCAGAAATAGACCAGGAGGCAAACGCTCTGGCTGGCTGGCTGTCCGTCTCTCTGAAGCATCTGCGCAAATACACACACACACACACTCTCACTCACTCTCACACACTCACACACACACACACACACACACACACACACACACACTCTCACTCACTCTCACACACTCACACACACGCTCAGTCTTCTCTTATGCATACTCTACACTGCATGAAAAGCTCAAACAAGCACTGTTAATGGATGGTGATAGTGTATGTGTGTTTTTCTCCAGTAGTTGAGGGCTGGTGTGTTTGTCTGTGTTCCACTGTGTGTGTGTGTGTGTGTGTGTGTGTGTGTGTGTGTGCGCGCGCGCACACATGTCTGTCTTTGTCTTTGTGCACGTGTGTGTGTGTGCGCGCACACATGTCTTTGTGCACGTGTGTGTGTGTGTGTGTGTGTGTGTGCGCGCGCACATGTCTGTCTTTGTGCACGTGTGTGTGTGTGTGTGTGTGTGTGTGTGTGTGTGTGTGGTCCTTTGTATTCCCTCTCTGCTAACGTCTCATTAACAATTTAGAGCCAGCAAGGCTGGTGCACTCCAAACAGGAGGGATCGCTCGTTAAATGAGTGGGCAGCCATCGATGGAAGAGACCCCTGTTGGTGAACTGCAGGCACTCTTTCAGATGAAGCCGTACCCCCGAGCCCGTGGCTGTCAGGCTAATGTCTCCTCATAGAACATGCCTAGACAATATCCTCCTTGTGCTGTGGTTGAAAATAATTGTGAGTGATGGTGACATTGTGTCCTGCGCAAAGAAAACAAGACAAGGCTTTTAAAATATTTACCATTAGCAGACACTAGCTTGGTGTAAGCTATGATGTCTAGTATGCTAGTACAAGGCACGTTGACTTTTGAAAGGGACACTGTTGTCTACTGTATATTGGAGTGCTCTCTACGATCCCTGCACACAGTGCACTGACTTTCTCTTTATCTACACTGTTGCCAGTTGGAGGTTTCATAAAGACAGTACATCACCTTTGGCATGACCTTTGACATGGCCTGTTTGATACCCTGGTACCAATCAAACGAAATGGCACCCAGCTATGCTCCCGTGATTGAATCTGGTACTGGACTCGTTTCCTAGCTGCCTTCCTCCCAGGAGCTGCTTATTAAAACTACCCCAGGAGACCAGGCTGACCCCCAGCTCCACTGCCATGCAGTAGGGCTGAGTCCATCATCCCTGACCCAGTCAGGCAAGGCCAATCTGACAGAGGACCCCCCCCCCCCCACACACACACACACACACACACACACATTCCACCTCCTTCTGACGGGGTGGTGCTGATGGAGATAGACTGCGGATGGAGCTGTAGATGATGGTGTTGCTCCACATGTGTTAAGCTGCAGACGTGGTACAGGCTAGCAGCATCAAGGGGAAAGTTGTAATGAGCATTTATTGCTTGCTTTACCCATTTTGCTCATTATGCCTTTTATTATGCCCTGTTGCTCCATTGTGTGAAGCGAGAGCCAAAACTCCCCCGTCAAATACAGGAACACATGGACATAAAAAAAAAAAAAAGATTATTGAACAACTAAAGTAAATACACTCAGCAGACACTCGATATTGAAATATATTTCTTTGTTGATTGAGTTAATTAGCCTAAGTCATGGTGCCATGTTTTTTATTGCTACTTCTTGATGATCCATTTGTGTTGTCCTTGAAGCAGCACATCTTTGTTCCGCTCCTGCTTTTTTGTCCTATTAAGCTGCAGCATGTTTTGTAGTTAATGTTAATGAACATTCTGCAACCAGGACAGTGATATGAGCATAGAGATATAAGCATTTCCTGCTCCTGAGGAAGTATAGTAGAGATATAAGCATTTCCTGCTCCTGAGGAAGTATTTGTCCTACAGTCAAAGTATTTGGCCAGGGGCCTCATTTATCAAGGCTGCTATGCACAGCAAAGTTATGTAAACAGGACTGAAACGCAAATGTCGAGATTTATAGAGAAAAATATCTATTTGCTGAAACGGATGCATCACCATGCATTTGTTGAGGTTTACAAACGTTGATACTTTGGTCTTATTGTAGACTTCATGCACTTTTTCGTGGGTGCACTTGTCATGTTGTACATTTTCTCACACTCTGCAGACTTCCTTCTCCAAGTTGACATGACGGCTCCTTCTTTCCCATCAATGATTATCCAATAAGATGCTTGTTATAAATGTTAGCATAATCATTAACCATTTTGCGTTGACTGTTTAATTGAATATTTTGGATGGAGGTTGTGAAAGTGGGTGGTGTACACACACAAACAAGTCAACGCTTTGGGTATGTATAACCAACTACCTGCGTAAAGTTGTGTGCTGCATGGTTTTATAAATCAGATTACTTTTGTGCTTATGTAGATTCTAAAGTCAGGATAAGTTTTATAAATTTGGCCAAGTATTGTGGAGGGTTTTGTTTAGCAATGTGGATCGTTGCTGATTGTTATTGAATCCCTGCCCCACGGCCCTGGACTGGAACTGCAGACGCTTTGCTCTGTGATGGCCTTCCCCATGACACTGCCGTAGGTAGGGGGGGATCTAAGAACCCCCCCCCCCCCCCCCACATGTAAACACGTTTTGCCTTGGCGCAGCGGAGGACGGGGCGTTTGCTTGGAGAGTTGGCCGGTGCGCTCGCCAGCTATCGGCCTGACAGGTGCGACACGTCAGAAAGAAAGAGCCGCCGCTTCACAACTGAAGTGTGGTTCATAAGTCAACAGCCTGAGGCTCGCCAAACCCCCCCAAACCCCTTATCCACTTGAAGGCCTCCCTCTGGATGCCTGTCTTGGGCAGCGCAGTTGGTTGTGTGTGTGTGTGTGTGTGTGTGTGTATGTATGTGTGTGTCTTTCTTGGACAAAGAAAACCGCTCGTGGGTCTTTTGGGAGACATTTCTGTGTCCTACAGTCAAGAATTGAGATCGACACCATGTCAAAAGCTTGCCTGCGCTCTTCCTTTTGAAACACTCTGCCTCTCCCATTTTCTCTTGCCATCTCACTTTCCAACTGCAGTTCTCTCATGTTTACCACTCGCAGTCTACACCTGTCAGGATGGAGAATAGAGGAAAACTATAAATAATAATAATAATAAACAAACAAACAGTGTTCCATGCATTGGGTTTGTTAATTGTAAGTGTTAGTTTTGATTGGAGTCTTACAACCAGACATCAGCTCCCCATTCGAAAGACACACAATTAACATACATATATAGAAACAGACACACATATATTTTGTTTTAGCAATACAGACATGGTCAAAGCAATATATCCGTTACATGCAAAGGTTGCACTGCGTCTTGTAATTTATTGTATAAAGTAAAAGTATATATACTCTTGATCCCGTGAGGGGAAATTTGGACTTTTATCCCATTCCGTGAATAAGTGAAACACACACAGCACACAGTGAACACACAGTGAGGTGAAGCACACACTAACCCGGAGCAGTGAGCTGCCTGCTACAGTGGCGCTCGGAGAGCAGTGAGGGGTTGGGTGCCTTGCTCAAGGGCACTTCAGCCGTGGATGTGGGCATGGGAGATCAGTGCTCAACCACTTCCCCCGCCCACATTTTTCATACTGGTCGGAGATCGAACCGGCAACCCTTCAGTTACAAGCCCAAAGCCCTAACCAGTAGGCCACGGGTACGTACGTTGACACTAAATTGCCAAGATTGAACAAAACATACTATTGTCACAATATTGTCACAGTCTTGCTTACTAGCAGGTCCATGAGAGGCAGTTAATAGCAAAAATGTCTTTTGGAGGTTCTTCTTTGCTCTCCTGATCAGTTAAGTTGCGGTCAGTTAAGGTGCATATTCTTTCCAGAAATAATGAATTTAAATAGCAAATTGCAAATGCAGATTTGTGTATCGTATTCATCAAGATAAGCCAAGATAAAGTTGCTGTCACATGGGTTACGTGGGACTTGAGAACTTGTATGAGCTTCCAGCAGGAATGGATAATGTGGTGAAGACCTCTTCACTTGCTCCAAGTGTCATGCATATTACCTATTGCAAGTCGAATTGAAAGGCTAGATTTCTGGCAGTGGATGGATTGGTCTCTACATTTGGATGAATCCTCATTCTCTTTATTCCTCTTTTTTTTTTTTCTTTCATCCCTTCTTCAACCTATATTTCTCTCCTCTCTTCCCCACCCCCTTCTCTTTCTCTCCTTTCTTCCCTCCATCCCTCATTCACTATCCCTCTCTCTCTCCTCCTCCTCCTCCTCCTCCTCCTCTGTGTCGTCCTGCAGAGAGCAGTGGCTCGGTGGAGAGCATAAATGTGAAAGAGTGGCAGGACGGCCTGCGCGCACTCCTGCCCAACATCAACATCAACTTCGGCGGTCTGCCCAACTCCTCGTCTTCCTCTTCCTCCTCCTCCTCCTCTTCCTCTTCTTCCTCCTCCTCTTCCTCCTCCTCCTCCTCCACCAGTGTCAACCACACAGGGGCGCCGTCCAGCACCCCGGGCATCTCGCACAGCCTAAGCTGGGATGGCACAGCCAGCTGGATGGACCCCGCCATCATCACAGGTACCACAACCCAGTGGGAGAGGAGGAGAGAGCGCCACCCAGTGGCCTAAAGGAAGATTATGTTGATGGGCAACAGACTTGGGGGGAAAATGGTGCATTTGGGTGCAAATGGTTCCTGCACAGGACTAAAATGGTTCATTCACAGACCAAAAAAACATTATGGGAGAAATGGTGCATTTGCGTGCCAATGGCTCCTGCACAGGACTAAAATAGTTCCTACAAAGACCAAGAAATGACATTACAAATGATTCCTGTATAGGACTGAAAGTGTTTCTGTACAGACCGAATATACAATATTTTAACACTTACAAATGGCTCTGTACATGAGAGGGCTAGATAGACTCTTGGATGCCTAAAGGAAGATTATATTGATAATAGAAAGGGTTGCGCAATCACTGGGACCATATTTACAAAAGGTACTGATTTGTTTGCTATGGCTTAACCTCTATTAGGCCCTGCATTGACTTGTGTGCATGGATGGAGACACACTCGTTTCTCATTTGTATGTATATGCATAGTCAGAAGCCTGGAGGATGGCATTGGGTAATAGCCTGGGAGTAATGGACACAGTTGGGGGGTAGATGGTGTGTGTGTGACCGCGAGAAGGACCAGGAACATGGCAAAGGAGTCGGAATATGGGGGTGCATGTGGGGATGGCCAGACAGTGATGTGGCTTTGGGTGAGGATTGGCTGGAGCCGTGGTCATTAGTGTGGCAGCGAGCGCCGTGCGCCTGGCCACTGACACTGGAGGCCAGGCGAGAGGAGGGGACTCGGAGAAGGCAGGGGCCGGGCTGAGGCCGCAGGGGCTGCTCGATTTTGGGAGTTTACCGCCAGGATGGCCAATTAAGCAAGCCGAGCCAATCAATGTGTTTGCCCAAACATATTTGTGTGTGTGTGTGTGTGTGTGTGTGTGGGGGGGGGGTTCAAGTCCAGTGCATGGTAAAAGGCCCAAACCCCTGTCATGCAGATCACAGTTGCTCGGCTAGTGGTTGGCTTTTTTTTTTAAATGGGTAAATGGTGTGTGTGTGTGTGTGTGTGTGTGTGTGTGTGTGTGTGTGTGTGTGTGTGTGTGTGTGTGTGCGTGCGTGCGTGTGTGACATGAGCTATATCTAGGTCACAGCAGTTGTGCCGCCAGCCCTTCTGAGTTTGGCTAGACATGATTAACGCTGCAGTGTTTTTTGGTGTGTTTGTGCTTCATTTCATCGTATTTTGTAATTTACTAAGAGCCAAGGAGTGGCACATAAAACAAGTCGACCAAACCACTAGTTAAAAATCAATGGGAAGGAAACTGCAATGGAATATTTCAAGTGCTCAAAAAAATCTCATTTGGAAAACAGTCCTTCTCCGGTAATTTAGTTTAGGACACTTTCCATCAGGACTGATCACATGGCAATTTAAAAAAAAAGAAAATCCAGCCAGCCAGCCATTCCAACTATCCACTTTCACCAAATGCATTTTCTTTCCTCCCCTCCTTTTAAGTGCCCTTTTCACTTAATGTCACTGGTTTTTAAAAAAGAAACGTTTGAAAGGGCAGAGAGCGAGGGCATGTGTTCAGGTCAGGTGAAAATATTCAGGCGCTCAACGCTAGTGGGCCCAGTTGACATCAGGGCCCGCCGCTGGAGAGGATAATTGACCGTATAATTGAGTGCCCGTCACATTCCTGCTGCACCAGCTGCCATGCCGTAGCGATGTTCCTGAGTCTGTAGAGAGACTTGGGTTTGGCTGTTATTTGGGAGTTCAGAAGTGACTGGTGGGGGGGGGGGGGGGGCAGAGCATTCTCTCTCTCTATTTTCTTTCTCTCTCCACTGAACTCACAAATGTTTTTGTTAATGGATCAAAATGGACATAACACTAATAACTTTTTTTTTAGAGTTGTGTGTATGTTCAATTCAAGAACCCGTGGGTCAGACGAACAGGTCCAGGGATATGCAAAGGCAGACAAGCAGATAGACAGACAAACATGGAGACAGATGGGCGTTGCATTATGGATAGATATTCCCAAATTATGGTGTTATTTGGGATGAGGAGTTGAGGAGTGGTTGGAGAGACGGGAGACTCGGAGTAGAGGGGTTGTTCCTGATCAGCAGTGGAGTCACGCTCGCCTCGTCTGGCTTCTCCCAACACCTCCCGTCCACATCCGTCATCCATCAGAGGTTGGCGGAATTAATGGCCCACAGCGAGAGCTCCGGGGCCCCGGAACACTAAGCTTTTCCGAAGTGTGGCAGCACTGGAGTCGGCACACACACACACACACACACACACACACACACACACACACACACACAGTGACTTGTGACACGGAGGTGAGGTTGCACACGCGCGCACACACACACACACACACAGTCGCCTCCATCTTAGCCCCTGCTCCTGTGGTGATTTATACCTGTGCACCTGGGCGATAATGAGCGCCAGTCCACCATGGCCCACAGGATGGTTTAAATGTGCCGGGGCCCGAAGGGCGACTTCAGGGCACCTCCTCCCAAGAAGTTTGGAGGCAGCTGCTGTCAGTGTGTGGCATTCTGGGAAATCAGTGGGATTATGTCAAGTCATAAACAGTGTGGGTCATTTTTTGGGTCACTTGGAGTTTTTAAATGAGTGTTGCCTAATTCTGTTTTCTTCTTTTTGTTTCTATTGCCCTCTTTTTGCTCCCATCCCATACTTTGTCCTCAAACTCAACTCTTTTTTTTACATGATCTCATTCTGTCCATCACTCACTGCTCTCCCTGTCTTCCCCCCCTCTCTCTTTCTCTCTCTCTCTCTCTCTCTCTCTCTCTCTCTCTCTCTCTCTCTCTCTCTCTTTCCCCCCACTTTCTCTCTTCCCCCACTCTCCATTCTAATCCAGGAATCCCGGCGTCCTCGGGCAACAGTCTGGACTCGCTCCAGGACGATAACCCGCCCCACTGGCTCAAGTCGCTGCAGGCGCTCACCGAGATGGATGCTCCCTCCTCCAGTGCCATCTCCACCACTGCTGGCCCCTCCCAGCCCACCCACAACGGGCCCTTTGGGGCCTCCCAACCCCCCCACAATGGGCCCTTTGGGGCCTCCCTGCCCCCCCACAACGGGCCCTTTGGGGCCTCCTTGCCCCTCCACAGAGCTGGCTGGGCGCCTTACGCGTCCTCAGCCAACGCCCCCAGCCAGTTCCACTCGCCGCCCCCTGGCTTCCAGAGCCCCTTCAGATCCACAGCTCAAACCGCAACAGATCTGCTACAGAGCGCTGGCATGGACCGACACTAGGGACTGTGAAACTCCCCAACCCCCCTCACACACACACATCCCACTCTAGCCCTACAGAGAACACAAAAACACACACACACACAGAAAAACCGAATCAGTACAGACAACTATTAACAAAAGTAATCATAACAAGATTATATATTCATATTTTTTCTTCCTCCTGGTGTCTCGATCTCTTCTTTCTTTCTTTATTCTTTTTTTCCTCTCCGCCTCTCATGTCTTTTTTGTTTGTTGTTGTTGTCGGGTTTGGCCTGTTGGCCTTTATGTCCTGCCCTCCAGTGAGCCCTCCCTAGTCAGTCTGACCAACATCTGATCAGCACAGCTACTGGCCTAGTTCTCCGAACCGACAGCCCTTAGGGAATCAGCGTTCGTATTTTTTTTTTTTAAACCTGCTTAATACAGCTAAACAACTGTGCTGTTAACCAGAATGTAGACACCGCTTTGAGTATGATTCAAACTGATAAGGATAGAACTGGAAGAACTGGAAACGTTTTTTCTTTTTTTTTTTTTTTATTAAATAAGCAATTAAGGATGGCTGGAAATAATGTTTTCGGAGTTGATGTGTAAGTGTTTAAACAGGAAAAAGATGAGCCTGCCTTGAAAAAGCCAAATGAGAATACATATCTATTGTCTGCCCAGAGCAATAGGTTCCTCCCGTGGGCCGGATGCCCAGCTTCTTATGCCTTAATCAAGTTGAGTTCTGCAGCAATCATAGTTTTTGATTCTCTGATGGAGTGGGCACTTGTTTGTTTTATTATGATCAGTTTTAATTGTCTTTATGTTCTAACAAAATGGAGAAGAAAAATGGAAAAACAACAAAAAAAAAAAATCAAGATGCAGAAAGGAATTATGCAGAGGATTGAGAAAAAGCAAAAGCACTTTCTTTGAGGGTTTAGGCTCTTATACACACATATGTACTGCTAACAGGAGAAGGGGGTTTCTTGGGTCCTGAATGTTGTCGTCTTGTATGAGACAGGCATGGACGTAAATGCTAGTCAGGCCTTTTGAAGAGGTTGAACTCCTGTGCCAAGCCCCGCACGGGACCGTATGGAAGCGTCGCCAATGGGTGCATTTCCTCAGCCCCAAGACCCTCCCACTGATGCGATGAGATTGGATGAGAGAGTGAGAGTGTTGTGTAACACCCCCCTCCACCTGATTGTGACACCACTATGGACCTCTGTATCAGAGGGTAGTGTCTTGCAAAGCCCGGGCGGAGTGGGTGGGTGGGTGTGGCAGGGGTTGCCTTAATTTAGAAAAGGACCTTGGCATACAGGGGTGTGTGACTCCTTATAAAAAAGGCAGGGGGGCAGACGTAGAATGAGGGTGCACCACTGTGTGGTGCCCATCAGAACGGGCCCAATGGTGGTTAAAGGGGGTTGCATGGGCAAAGCACAAGGACACAGCACTAATTTGCTCTGGCCAGGCCTCAGCCTTGCGCCCCCTCGACTCAGTTGGCCCCATAGAGACCGGCCTGGAACAGCAGCAGAAACCAAGAGAATGCAAGGTGAATGTAGTCAAAGACAGCAAAAAAAAAATAATAATAATAATGGTAGGGACCATTTAGCGTATCTGAGGAAATCGTTTTTATAAGTATAGGGGAGGGGGGAATGAAACAGAACACAAAACAAGTGTTTGCCACATGGACACTGCAATGATGAGTAACTTAATTTAATTTTATTTTTCCTCTAAGAGCGGGTGAAAGATTAGGACTGGGTTAAACACAATCACACTCCCTTTCTCTTTGTGGTGTGTGTGCGCATGTACGCTGGTATACTCCAGTGGTCTCATTAGCCTGGGCAGGTTGGAGTCTTGGAGGCAGTGTCTGCTGAAATGGCAGACAACAACAAAAAAATAAATAAAAACGAAAACCTGGGCATCCCGACAGAGGAGGGCGGGTGCTATCTTCTCACCTTATTCTCTTCCCTCTTTACTCCCCCCCCCCCCCCTCTCTTTCTGTTTAACCTTCTCAATTTTTCTTTTTAATGATCTTAGATCCTTTCTCTCTGTGTAGGTTCTTGCCAACTGTTCAGTATTCCACAGTATTCAAGAGGAATAAGTAAGTTAATTTTTCAAAACAGAATCCAGTGCCGTTAACTATGGATTTACACAAATTCTAAACCGTACGGAAGATTGAGACGACGAGCTTAAATGAGTTGTACCTCACAACAGGTCTTGAAGAAGAAGAAAAAGAAAAAGAGAAAAACTAAATCTTAAATAAAAGAGAAAAACATCATATACGTGTTTGAGTGTTTCTTTCTTGACATTTCTCACTCTGCTTCATAGTACACTTTGCAGGGAATCTTGAGACATGACAATTACCCTAAGGATGTTGAATGCGTTGACAGCTGATAGATAAATGCCAATGCCCACTTCTTCATAGAAATAAACAGACTTCAATCCGGTGCTATTTGTATTCGTAAGGGAGAGCAGCATTGCACACTCTTTGGTGTCCAATGGGCCCATCATTGTCATGTTCCCCATCATTTTTCCCTCACCCTCCACGATTCTGGCACCTCCTCCTCATTCACGTCAGCAAGCAATCGTCTTGAGAACCAGCCGCCTGTCCTGCCTTCCACCCTCCCTCTGTTAGACCCACTGTGAGTACGAAAAGCAGTAGAGGAGGACTGACCGAGTCGCGAACAAGAGCTTGCTTGCCGCGTCTATGACCGGGGACTTCACATCTCAGCAGTGAGCTCCTTCCCCCATCAAGCAGATAAAGTGCTTGAAAAGCGTCGACTTCAAATGTGTTCGGTGTGGGCCAATTAAGTTTATCTCGGGGAAGAAAAGGCAACAGCTCACTGATAATGTCAAGAACAATTTATGCGTTCACACTGCGCCTCCGTAAGTCGCCCCAACACGCGCTCAGCAGGGACGAGCCTGTACCCTCATTGGCATAAATTACTACTCTACTGCCTTAATTGGCCAGCAAGCTCCAAACATCAAATGACCCATTCATTATTGCTTTTTTTGTTTTAATTGATTCAGTAACATCAGTTGGAGAATTGAGTGTATCCTGTTGAGCTCTGCTTAATAGGCCCTTTTGAGGGCAGACTGTGGTTTGGAACTTTAATTAAATCATCCACCAAATCCAGGGTTTGATGTTGAAATCCTTGTAGATGCAGGAACTTGTAATGACTGTATTCAACCTGTCAACGATTTGGTTGTTGAGAGCTTTCAGTTTCAAAAGGTTATTAAGCTGTTTTATCCTTTTAAAATATTGTATTGTTTGGTTTCACCACAATCATCAAATTGTAAGGTATGAGTCAAAGTGCCTTGCTTATGTATGACATGAAGTGGGAACAGGCAATTGCACCCCTTGTCTGGCAAGATCTCTGGGAACCAATTGCAGTGTTTAACCTCAAGTCCTCCCTCCTGAGGTGAGTTGAGCAAGGTTGCACACACTGGGGGGGGGGGGTCAGTGGTTGTGTTGACCTGGATCCAGATTTTGAGGTTTCCAAATCACTAAGATCAGTTCATGGTCGTTCCCCCTTAGAGGGTTTCTATCTTTATTCTTGTTCCCACGGCAACCTCTACTGTGACTGAAAACACTGCCAGCCATGCTGGATTTAAAAACCCTTTTTTTTTTTTTTACTGTGGAAGAGAACAAAAGTGCTAACTGCCTAGTGTTTCACAGCTGACTCTCACACAGGGACACTTCCCCCATCAGTCTCAACTGAGACGGGAAAAAAATACAGCAGCTGGTCCTGGCTCTCCTCAGCAAACTTTACTGTGTGGAGTTGACGACCTGCACCATCACAGGGCTTAATGTCTTCGCACCATGTGTTGCAGATGAACACAGAGAGGGTAAAAGCAAGGTGTTCTAGACCCCTCTAGGCCTGAAAGGGTCCAGGAATAGGCCCACCACTTCCTGTGCTTGCTGGAGTGCTCTCTTAAATGCTTTTATTAAGTATTCATTAAGTAGTTAACAAAGGCTTTTTATCTCAAACAAGCCCATTAAGCTCTTTGTTCCCACCAACTGCACACTTATGACCATCGCGTGGAACCAAAGTACCCCCCCCCCCCCCCCCCTCCACATCTCTCTCCAAACCCTCTCATCTTTCCATGACCGGATCAGAAACAGTAATATCCTGTTGGTTTTTATGCGCTCTTCATATATGAGTGAGTGTGTGTGTGTGTGTGTTTTCTGGCTACTGCAAACCTGGTTTTAGTCAGCCGGGCAGCCGATTGAATATCAATTGATTTTTGTATGTTTCCATGGCAACAGCAGACAGGGGCCCTGTTTACTAACCTTGAATGTCACCGGTGTGAAGTTACCTTCTACAAGTTTGTGTGTGTGTGTGTGTGTGTGTGTGTCTGCCAGCCCAGGCTGTGACAATCCCACGCACAGCACTCCATCCACGTTCTGTTTGTAGAGTAAAGTTTAATATCAGAAAGGGTAAGCCACTTTGAGGGCTGATCAAGGGACCCTGGAACATTTATTTAATTTCAAACAGAAGGGCAGCCTCGGTAAACCAACCCTCCTTACCTATAGTAAAACAGGTCATGTAAGGTAAGACAATACAACTCATAGAAAGTATGATCATTAAAAGCGCATTACTGCTGATAACAAAACACTGGTTCATTTGCTCTCTGTGATTGATTTCATTGGGATTTCATTTTCTGCATTGATAACTGAGTGGATGACATGAACAAGCAGACGAGATCTCATGCTCTACAAGTAAACACACCAATGAATTTTATTTCATAATGTTGTCTTTTTTACATTCCACAGTTTTTAACATTTCCAGATTTTTTTTAAAACATCATTTGTCATGTTTATTTTTTAAATCTTTTTTTTTTTTAAGTTTACTCAACATACACATTACTGATGAAAAAGACTGATAGTTCCTCATTTTCTTTCATTTTTTTGAACATCTCTTAAAAACACTGTAGTGTGTCTGCCTTGGATACTATTTACACCATGAGAATGGGACAAAGCGATGAAACGGTCAACCGTTCACACTTCAGCAACAACAGGCCCACCGGTCACTGGAGCACCAGACCCCCCCTACAGACTCTTATCATGTGACATTTCGTCTGCCTGTCATCTGATTGGAATTGACTCAGGAACAAGTCAGGTGGCGTAATACTCAGAATCTCTGTCTCGTTATGTCACACACACACACTCAGTCAATCTGCAATAATCACACCGCATAGCTCCAAGGCCACCATGCCATGTGCATCCTGCTACATCACTCCCGTGCTTTGATTGAGTCATTAACTGCTGTGCTTCTCTAAGACATCATTCTCTGCCTTGTGAAATGGGTAAGAAAAGGAGGGGTACAGAATTAGTCAGAATTGCTCACCCTTATACTCAGAATTGCAACTCTGGTACACGCCCACACTCACACCCACAACTAAATCCCAGTGAAATGTAGGTTTTGGTTCATACCTGCAACGGATAAAAGCGAACTCTGTGTGTGTGTGAGCAGTGACTGACCCCCTTTACGCACAAGCTGCATTGTGTAATGGTCTTGGATGGGAATAAATACTGTGCCATTAAGTGTGTCAAGGAAGACACGCATTACATAAGATCCCATGTGCTCCAAGGCAGAATACTTCCAGGAGCTAACAGTCTTCACACTTGTTCAAAAAACATCAAGATGAGGCATATTCTGGCAGTTGGATGAGTTTTAATGGAGAGCACCCCTGGCATTGATTTAGCTTAGCCTTATGCATTAGTGTAAAAGGAGTGTCTTATCTACTGGGGTTCCTGCTGAACAGATTGTGTGGAAGAGAGCTATAACTAGAAGCTCCTCAAGTGTGTCTGGTGAAGTTAATGCAATTTCATGGTCAATTGCGCTATCAGCTTGAGTTTCCCGGGTAACCCCACCACTCTCTTTCAAATAACTGGACCACAACAGTGCAAATTAAGAGCCACCAATAACTTCTCACTGATCCATATTAGTCCGTTCATGTGTCTTTGGTGAAGCACACCCACTGGATCCCATCACATTAGCAGTCACACCACATTTGTAATGCAGCGTTGTCACCTTCCCATAAATTAGCGACTCTAAACCCTTTTAAATCTGCATTGGAAATGCTTTGCTGTGACTGTGTGTCGTCAGCGACTGTTGCCAGGCTACTCTGACACACACTGAGCATGTTGAGAGTAGAGCCCGCACGCAGAGAGTCCTTCCTCCTCCTCCTCCTCCTCTCTAGCAGTGAATGGAAAGAGACATGGCATGACTGGGCACCAACAGATGCTGAAATAAATCAAATGGGCTGTGTTTATCTTCCGAATATCACAAAAAAATATGGTGCACACTACTGTGGGGAGGGAGGGAGGGGGGAGGTACACTGTACTTGGTTTTCCCTCTAAAGTTGGCACCTGGGGGGGGCACTGCTCATCTGCCAAAGCAGCGATGACACTTCCTCTCCGTTTCACCTCCGCTGACGTAGGATTTGATGAAATGGCTGTGATGTTACACAACCAACTCATCCTCGAATGCCTCGAATCACTGATTTGCTTTGTTTTGTCGGATGAGGTGCACATTTTGATAAAAGCATCTGATGCGTTTCGGATGGTGTGCCGTTTGCGCTGCACTGCGTAAGGTTCAGGGGCTTAATACTCTGGATCATAATAAACGTTAGGAGCAGATTTCTGATAAAGGGATGTGACGTGTGGGGTTGTGGGCAGAAAGCAGGACTGCGAGAGGATTGTATTAAGCTTGTGCTTCACTGAATGGCTCGCCATGAAAGCTTTTGTCCCAATTTCACAATATAAATTCACAGGTTCACAGGAGCAAAGGAGAATTAAATCACTGAAGTGGAGAGAAAGGCAGAAGGAAGATCACTGTGTGGTGTGTGTGTGTGTGTGTGTGTGTGTGTGTGTGTGTGAAATGTGTCTAATAATAGAGCCCACCACTGTGTAAGATTGACTCATGTCTGGTAAAGAAAAAGAAGTCTGCACATGTCTGAAAGAGTGATGAGATGAGGGGGGTCTCTGAACGGAACCGGAGCTCTTTCATAAGCTGATGGGATCTCTCTCTACTGATGGAACAAGAGTTGTCTGAGAGTGAGGCCTGTTTTTATTTTTCTCTGTCAAACTGCTCTCTTTGTCTTTCTAGTTTCATGTCCTTCTTATTCCCTTTATTTATTTATTTATTTATTTATTTATTTATCTATCTATCTATCTATCTATGCTCTTCGCTTTTATTTCAGCTTTGTTTCTTTCCCTTAGCTTCTTCCTTTCATCCTTTACCCCTTTTCCACTTCATCATCCTCTTTCCTTTCTTCATCATTCTCTTTCCTTTCTTTATTATTCCCTTTCTTCTCATCTTTCATCCTTCCTTCCTTCCTTCCTTCTCTCCCACCACACAGTTGGGAAACACGTCACACTTTTCTTTGCCGTTCCCCTCCAAGGTAGGTCCTGACTCCAGTTTCTGTTACATTTTCAGATTTTTTTCTTTTTATGGTATGTCTTCTGTTTTCCACAGAGATGTGAACCTCCCACACACACACAAACACACGCATACACACACTCTCTCTCTCACACACACACACAAACAGCTATGAGAAGAGTAAAAAAGAAAACATAAGAAATTCACAAACACGCAAATCTGACACTCAACATATTTGTCCCTGTTGGTGGTGCTTTTGATATGTAGCAAAAAAAGATAATAAAAGTAAAATATGTATTGAGTGAAAAGGGGACAAACAACATTATCTGAATCATATACAGTCTGGAAGAATGGGAATACAATGAACCAAACAAACAAATAAAAATGTTTTCCCCTCAAATGTATGTTGCCCCTAGGCTATTCTTTACAAGTTTGTACAGTGGTGGAGATATCTGTGCAAGAACACAACCTGCTACAGAGGTCTTACACCCAAGAGTCCTTGTTGCTCATCCAACTCTTGACTAGTCAAGAGTTTATTTAATTTTTTTTTATTTTTTATCCAAGACGTTCAAAAAAATCCTGTACTCATTGTCTATAAAGTTCAAGAATTTTCCATATTCCATTGCGTTTGGCATCCGTTTGCACTCGCCAGTATCGAGTCATTTTTGCATCAGTCACCATCAACAGAACTCGGGGTCTTGAGAAAAGCTGGGGAACTCCCTCCAGTGGTTGTCCATTATTCATTATTAACCCAGTGGTGCACTGCTCAGTTCCTACACCAACCTGGCAACATGGAGCGTGGAGTTACAGTACCGAGGCCATTCAGTCCAGTGAGTCCTCCACGTTCCATGTGGAGTTCCAGTTCATTTGTTTAGTTCCATTTCATTTTCATGTTGGTCCATAGAGGGAAGCAGGGTCTTGCTCCTAACACGAGCTTTAGTCCAGTGTTTCTGTGCACAGGAACAGCCACCGTAGTTCATTGATTAATATTGGTCTGTCGTTTTTTTTTTTCTCTTTTTCTTTTCAGTACATTTCATTTGTTCAAAGATCATGACACTCATTTTATACTTACACATAATAATAATTTCAAAAAAAAAAATCTTTCTTTTTTTTGTTTGTTGTTGTTGGCGGCCATGTTGGTTGGAGACGTGGTTTGCAGATGAAGGAATGGCATGTTTAGTAACTCACTATTTAATTTGAGCGTAAGTGTGTGCGGGTGTGTGTGTGTATAAGTGTGTGAAAGTGTGTGTGTGTAAGTGTGTGTATATATATTGTGTGTGTGTGTGCGGTATTTCTCCTCTAGCACACGGTGCCGTTCTCCTGTCGGGACTTGGGGCAGGTGGAGCGGGGGATGGGCTGGACGGAGGGGGCCAGTGTGCAGAAGAAGCCGGCGATGAGCGACAGGCCCAGGCCGCCCCAGGCGCAGAACATGGACCAGCCGTAGCCGTGGCTGATATCATCGGGCAGGCCGTACAGGTAGCGTGGGTAGCGGGACAGCTCGAAGTTGATGCCAGCGACGCAGGTGCACAGGGAGATGATGCAGAACGTACCTGACAGAGAGAGAGAAAGAAAGAGAGAGAAACAGGCAGAGAGAAAGAAAGAGAGAGAAAGAAATAGAGAGCGAGGGAGTTTGGGAATGATAGAGTGAGTGGTAAAGGAGAGAGAAAGTAGAGAATGAGAGAAATACAGGATGAGGGGAAAACAAGAGCAGAGAGGAAAGAAAGACAAAGGGAATGATGGAGTGAAAGGAAAAGAGAGGAAGAAAAAAAATGTCACACTCAGAATTTCAAAACATGACACTCACAGTCTCAAACTCCTTGACAACAGACAAAAAAAAAAAAAAACCTCTCCCACTTACTGCAGCCTGCCTGCTCTCACGGCACATGGACTAAAAGCTTTTAGCTCATAATGACAGATTTTAATTATTTCCCCCATCCCATCACATAGCAACACTAAAACACTCTCTCTCTGTCTCCTTATCAGTCGCTCTGGGCAGATAAGTCTCACTTTCTGTATGCCCAGATAAAGGCCTTGTGTAATTGTGGGTGCTGAGAGCTATGTGTTGGACGGCGACGGATCTGATGGAATTGGGCTCCAGTAATCTGACCCTGTGCTCTCCCTGTTGCGTTTAGGACTTGCCATCTTAATTGGCTTTTTAATTGCCTTCTCATTATGCACTTGCGTGGGCATCGCATTAATCCTGAGCTCATCTTAATTGGGCCTCGGCCCCTCAGCAGGCGCACGCGTGTGTGTGTGTGTGTGTGTGTGTGTGTGTGTGTGTGTGTGTGTGTGTCACATCAGCTACCAATGACTTGGCACTTGGCATGAAGCAGGCTTCTTACTCTTCCACATTTTAGACAGCAGTATCACAACATACTAATGAAGGCTCCTCCTGACACACACACACACACACACACACACACACACACACACACACACACACACACACACACACACACACACACACACACACACACACTGTTAGCACTCATGAGAAGATAGTTACTGAGAGGTGATGACATTGCATGTACTCTCAGTCGGGCTGCTGTGGCAGCAGCAGCAGCACTGTGGCGTCCAGACCCAAGAGAGAAAGCGAGAGAGAGAGAGAGAGAGAGAGAGAGAGAAGGAAGTGGAGTGGAGCTGAAATGGACCCTGATTAGAGATATGACCCCATTACATCACATTAGACCTCCTTCACACCTGTCACCAGTAATTCCGCAAGTCCAACAGCCAATGGGCTGCCTGCCTGCCTGCCTGCAGCGTGCCTTGAATCTGCCAGGTGTATTTTATCACATCCACGGAAAGGGAAGGAAAGGGGTCGCTGGGATAGCACAGCCGGTTCGATGATGGACAGCTCGGCGCGCCTGGACACGTGTGGACGCACAGCACCAGCCGCGGAGCGAGCCGCTAAAACCAACAGTGGCCTAATTGACCACGTCCCCCGACACAAGCGTTCCGAGAGCTACGGTTTTCATTCCATTTGATTCCCTTTAATTGCGTTTGACTGGCCCCTTAATTGAACACGGGCGCTAATCTGGTCCGACCGCAGATAGAGATAGAGAGAGAGAGAGAGAGAGAGAGAGGCCTGCCTTTGCTAAGTCCTTCTGTTCGAGCATCAGCATTGCTGTCGTTTCTCGAAAGAGGACCGCCGAACAAATGGGTTCCGGCAAGAGTTTTTTGGGCCTCTTTCGAGAAAAAAGAAAACATGAAAACTCCGACAAACACACTCAGACAGACAAACAAACAAGTGTTGCGATGGCTCGTAGACGCAGCTGAGACAACAATACATCAACTGACTGAATGAATCTCCGAGTCAAACGCCAGGTCAGGGAGGTGCCGTGAAGTGGGCTGCCGATTTGATTAGTGGATCGTCGAGATAAAATAAAATCTCAGAAGCGAAGAGGCACAGCCTGGGCTTGGTGGCGTCAGGCACCTCTCCTGCTTCTCCCACACATGTGCAGTAAATCAAAAAGGGGCTTCGCTGAGTCATCCAGGAGCTCTTATCGGGGAGCGCATTTAACCTTGCCGACCGCTAAAGGCAGATCCAGCCAGCCCGGGGGCCTTGTAAAGACGCCCCTGGGAAGCTGGGTGCGAGAGCCCGTTTAGATGTATACAGATATTTCCAAATATATGCAGGATGTCTGGGCGAGCTGTTATCTGCCTGGGTCATGGTTCGTCGATCACTTAAATTTACATGGAGTGCATTTAACCTTGTCAATGTTAAAGTCAGCCACAGTTCTTATTAAACACCAGGCCATCTCTGGTATAGGGCGCCCTAAAAGAGATTCTATCAAATATAAGTTGTCTGGATAAAAGTTATCTGATTCCACCATCGTTTACATTTAGCAGATTATTCTATCCCATTCCATTTACATTACAGTGATTGCAAATATTTTTCTCCCAGAAATTTAAATACTTACAATATTCATTACATGCTCTACCAACTAAACTTGCAGCATAATGATAGAATTAAGATATCAACCGAAAAAAGGGACATTGGCCAATCACTGGGTGAAAGTACATCAACATGTAATAAATTAAAGTATGAAAGTCTCTCATGTTTGCATTAGTATGCTCTGGTTTTGCCCTTTGATTTCAGTAATGCTTTAAGACCCATCGTGTGTAAGCAGTACTTACTCATCAAAGGGAAATTGATCATGTTACTTAAAAGGACGGCCTTATCAATTCACGCATTAAGTATGTACAGATAAAAAGGAAAGCACTGTGCTATGTGACTTTATACTGAAGGCACATATGCGCAGCACGACTCAAGGCCCACTAGGAGCACATGCAGTGTGTGCACTCGTGCGTATGAGAAACTCTCAGGATAAAGACATTGAGTTCATTGCAATCATTTTCATATTCCATTATCCAGTGGGTATGTAGTCTGTCAAAAGGGTCTGGTGGGACAGAAGTTCAATGGCATTGCATTCATAGCGTCTACTACAGAGGCAGCTTTGATAACACTGCTACTGCACTTCAGGGATGAGGCTCGACCAGCAGAGCATGACGCTAACAACTCTGACGTCAAAGACTGCCTTTTACGTGCGCTATTACTTCAGGGAGAAATTCCTCTTCTTAATACAAATTGTGTTATGCAACGCAACTTAATATCGCATCCCTGAGGATGCTTGAATTAAATGGAATAAAGTTGGACTGAATTGAATCCAATAAAATGGTACTGTATTAAATGGAACTAAACTGAACTGAACTGGACTCACCTCCCATGAGGAAGAGCAGGCCGGCCACGTACTGCATGAGGCCGCGGTCCCAGCAGCAGCCCAGGAGCCCGATGATCCAGCCGAACAGGATGATGGCCACCGCCATGCCCATGAAGCCTGCCGTCATCCGCCGCAGGTCTGTGGGGCACAGAAAAAACAGGCATTCACTAAAGGCACCTCAACGCGGGTCCTTCACACAGTGAGAGGAGAATAAGTGGCATATAGGCCTACAGTACATCCAGACAGCGTCAAAGACTGCATAGATTCAGTGTTTTTTGCTGCAGATCAGCATTTCCTCTGAAATGTTACATCTGTGTGTACAGGCTGTCAGAGCATGCCTGTAACCGAGGGGTGACCCTTTACCGGTATATATATATTTTTTTTTATTATATTATATAGTAATGCAATAGTTGTTATAAGAATCATGGCCATTTTTATACACTGTGGCTTTGTGTTCTTGCTGTATCTTGGCTGGCAATGCTCTTATGTGGGGAGCAATTCATTTCCAGTTGAACCACAATGGTGGGTGAGTTTCTAATCAGTTAACTAACTGAATTGTTTAATATTCACTCCGTTCTCACATAGCTGGAAGTAATGGCTTTATCAAAACTTGAAAGCATGCATTACTATATTCAATATTTTACTTGCAACACTGTTTGTGTACATTTTCCAATAACTTTGAGCATATCATTTTGAGCAAAATAAAAAAAAAATATATATATTTATGATGCAAAAGTGCCAAAATGCAAAAAGACTAAAGCGAAGTGCTTTTTAACCGATGTATCTGAAGATGTCAGGACTGTGAGTCCTGCAGGGCAGCGCTGCCTCCCGTCGAGGGCCATTACTGCCTTCTGTTCCCATCTTATCTCGGCAGTGCCGGCTGCAGGCCCAGCATACCGCCCACCACTTCCCGGTGAGCCTGGGAAGCCCCGAAACCACACTCCCACTACCGAGCGCAGCGGCACGAAAATCCCGCTCCAGGGCCCACCCTTCTCTACATCTCCAGGCGCCCTTTTTTTCATCCAGCACTACTGGTGCGACCGTGTGGTATGTGGGCTGGGACACAGGGGCCTTTGGTAGTGGTGGTGGTGGGGTGTGTGTGTGTGTGTGAGTGTGTGTGTGTGTGTGTGTGAGTGAGTTAGCTGAGGTGACAGAGCATGGCTCCGTGCTGCAGGGCAGGGCTCAAGCTGTCAGGGCGCCCACGGTGACTAATGTCATGGTTCGGTTCCTTCCACATAGGGGTTGGAGTGTGTGTCTGTGTGTGTGTGTGTGTGTGTGTTGGGTATGGGGATTGAAGCCCAGGCCTGGGCCATTGGTCCAGCTTTGAGCCTAGGGGTAAAGGGAGGGGGGTCATCAAGTTCACAGTGGAAGTGGACAGTAAGGCAGAAGGAAGATCTGTGTGTGTGTGTGTGTGTGTGTGTGTGTGTGTGTGTGTGTGTGTGTTGTGAAGACAACTAGAGGTGTGGAGAAGGAGAAGAGTAAAGGCATGATGGAGAGAGGAGGAGAATTAAAGGACGAGATTAAAGGTCACACATCTTTTTTTCCCTCCAGGTTGGCACGATTGGTTTAACAGACCTTTAAACCTGGGCAGCCCTATTACACTTCGTAATTGCGCTGCCAAACAGTACGTTTCAGGAATCGCCAAGCTATTCTGTCCAAAGAGAGCCTGCATGGGTTTTTACAGGTAAAGCACAACTGTCAGCTACTAGGGTTGAGCTTCCAACTAATTGTTCCCCACAAAACATTTGGTGCCCAGTTTCTCTCTAAAGTGAGCTCCATGTGCCCACACCCCCACACCACTATTGACCTGCCGAGTCGAGATCTATACTGGCCATTTGAGAGAGTGGCAGACCAGTGGATCAAACGAGCATTGCAATCATGAGTATTGACCAGGAGAGAGCAACCGTGAAGACAACACTATGTTTTTTTTTTATTTTTATGGGAGGACTGCGTAAAAAAAAAGATTCAAGCAAAAATCCCTGATAATTTACTGTGTGTAGTCATTCACAGGACCAATTGGAAGGACCAAGGGAGCACAAAGTGATTCAGTAGTGCTTCATCAACCAGAAACAGGCAATACTGCAACTCCAATCACTGGGATTATAGTTCAAAACCACACAACTGAGGGAAGCTTGGTGGGTGATCTCCAACAAAGTCTAATCAACATCTTATTGGGAACTGTGGGGGTGGGTTTTTGTTTGAAATTCAACTATAACAAACTCGCTGTGGTGTCACTGGCTGGAAATAAAACTGCAACCAGATTCATTTAGTCAGATATTATATGGGCGTACTTGTGGAAAGTAGAAACAAAAGCTTCATAAAGACGTCTATTTTCTCATGAGAAAATAGCATCCCAAATGGCTCTCACTGTGGTTCCCAACAGTTTGCCTGGCTAATGGCTATGCTCCTGCTCTTATCCTGGCACTGATTACATTTTATAACCTCAGTTTTCACTTCAAGCTGATCCAATGTCATTCCAAATAAGTTTTATTGCATGACGCTTTAGAGCCTATTAAAAGCCAATGGAAGGCATCCAAACCACTGTGAATACATTAAAGAGATATTTCCAAATACCTCTGCATTACCACAGATTTATGTCAGACACTGGAGCCTGGATCTAAAATAAATGTTTTATGCAAAAACACACCGTAGCTCGCTGTACTCTTAATTCCCTGTGACAACATTTTTGTATCTCGTCTCTTAGTGTCTGTAGTCTCTTGTTAGCAGCAAAAGGGGGGGGGATTATGAAACATGATTTTCCATCTGTTATGGGGGGAAAGAGAATATTGACTGGGCCTCTAGGTGTAATATAACTGACAGATAGATAATACAACACTCCAATATGTGCAGTGAGTAGGCTAGCACTTAAAAGCTGAGAGGTGTATGAAACCGTCTTTAACGTGTGCTTGAGGCACACTCTCTTCCTCAACTTCATTGGAGGAAATGAGAGGGCTTCCTAACCTCTGGCACTGCTGGAGATCAAACAAGTGGTCATAGGAGCGATCACAGTGACTGTTGAAAAATGCTTCATGTGATGAGATTTGCATGAGAGATACATTTCTCTCTCTCTCTCTCTCTTTCTCTCTCTCTCTCTTTCCAACAGTTGCACAGTTCTGATCTCTTAACAAATCTGTCACTATTCTACAATCTCGCACACCCAGCTTCTACATGCAGTTTAATCCTCTGCTGCATCCCACTGTCGTGACAGTAATTAAACTGCTACAAATTTAAATGAGGGAGTAGAATCGATTTATTTCTGTAAAATAACAAAGAATTTATAGAATAGATCTGTTTTCTAATTTCATAGAGAGCACACTAGCAATCAATCATTAAATTATGCCATGTTGGATGTCCACAGTATGCAGTCACAGACAGAAAAGACGCCCTGCTGACCTGTTTCTTTTTTATTTCATTTATTTTTTATGTTTTTTTTTTTTTTTAGCATAGATGGAGATTAAAGCATGCCATCCCTGCCTGTGACAGCTGTGTCACCTGTTGAGACTGACACTTTATGGCCTTTTTCAATCACTGGCTGCAGCTGGCATCACAGGTCCCACAGGAGTTCAGTATCTGCAGCAGCCAGGAGGAAGAGGAGGAGGAGGAGGAGGGGAGGAAGGGTGGTGGTGGTGACAGGAGGTGGGGTGGGGTTGTTGGCATCCGGGGGGGGGGGGGGGGGGTGCTGGGGGGCGTCTGTGGCACGGACTGCAACATCAGCGTCACTTTGACATGCACACTGAAGAGGTCCTCGTCACAGAGAGACAGAAGGAGAAAGAGCGAGAGGAGGAGGAGGAGGAGGAGGGGAGGAGGAGATAGAGCAAGAAAGAGAGATAGACATCAGCCTGTGACGTGGCCTTGGGCCAAGAGAAGGATCCTATGACCATGCCCTATCTCCTCAGTGACCGGTCATTCCTCTCTGGACCCTTGTCTTCATTCCTCTGAATCTCTGCCCAGCACTCCAAGGCTTTTAGCACATGCAGGTGTAAGACGGAATGAGCGAGTGAGAAAACGAGAGGCAAAATGAGAAACTTCAAATATTTATTCTAGAAACATCTTAGGCTTCTCCTGAGTGGTTCATCAGTAGAATACTTCATTCACCGAAATGTTATTTTGGTCAGGGACTGCTTCTCATTTTGATTTGCTGCTTGAGTCATTCTTCTGTGAAATACTCAAGGGATTTTATCTCACCATGAGCACCAGAACATGAGGCCATCTAATTAGGATTTGCATGGCACGACTACAATCAGCTGAACATGACGTCTCCTCCTGTAAACTTCTGACCGGCAAATTTCTTTTCTATCTTTGTCTTTTTCTTTTGTTTTTTCAGTTACACTTTATTTGACGGTATCGACATAAGAGTGACATGACACTGTCACGAACGTGTCATAAACAAGTCATAAACGTTTATGACATAACACTTCTGTCATGAAGTGCCATTCTGTTTTTGTCATAACAAGTTAGGGTTAGAGTTAGAGTTCATGTGTCAAGACAGTGTCAGGTGTTCATACTGTGTGTGATACTGTCAAGTAAAGTGTTACCGTTTTTTCTTTCCAGCTTATTAAAACAAAACCCTGCAGAAGAAATGCGAAGAAGACCAGAGAAAGAAACCTCCATGAATCCGCAATCGATCTCCGCCATCCTATTTCTCTCAGGAATGGATTTCCCCTCCGTAACCAGCACACAATGGATTTCCAAGATGGTGGGTCCCCAGTGGTCTCGGCTCCACAGTGATGATGGCCACCAGGCTTTTGTAAGAAAATCCACAAAGACTGGCCCACGACTCATCTCACACAGCCGTACTGGTGAGTACTGTTCAGTTACATCAAAGGTTGTTGGTGGTTCTTTTACAGTATGCGCATTTGTTTCATACACAGTATTACAATCAAAGGTCATGAAGATACAGGGGAAATCCCATTGCACATCTTTGCTCACAGGTTAAGACAAGCTTTTCAACCTGGAGACTGTATATTGTATGGTTTGGAGGCTTTGAGAAATGTGTGAAATAGCTGATGTGTGTGGGAAATTCATGACGTAGGAAATAACAAATGCATTTCATTGAAAATGCACAGCGGTTGTTGTGGGAATGTTAATGTTAGGTGGTTGTATTGATGCACGGTATGTGAAGCTAACAGAGCATCTTCGAAAATTACAGTAACCTGAGGTAATGCTTCAAAAAGAACAGTCACTGTTGGATCAGGCAAGCCTTTCTTTAGTGCAGCCATCACCAAATGGCGGACCGTGTCCGGACCGTGACGTGATCCTATCCGGACCCAGACCATAATAGCCTAATTTAGATTTTCACGTAAGATTTCAAAGCTGCGCTAAATGTTTCGTTGGTTAGGATAACAGCATTTACTTCAGGAGCTTCAGGAACCATCATTTCGCTTGCTGCTACTCAGCCAGTGAAATCTGTGAATTCTGATAAAGTCGAGTCAGTGAGTAAAGTAGCCTACTATGAGGAAGAGACTGATAGCCTGAAACGAGCGAGGAGAGGAGACGGGACGAGAAACAATCAGATGGATATCTAAGTTAACGATAAGTAAGTTATTTTCAAATAATCGATTGCTCAAAGAGGAGAAAGCTAGACAGCGAGAACAGAGCTTTATATAACGATACGCGGGCAATACCACGCAAAACTGTCACGTCTGTAACGCCAACTAAATATGACAGGCGATTTTAAGCGCCAATTTGAAGCACCTCTACTAGACAAAGCATATATTTTGAGCAAGCATAGGCTAGGCCCATTCAACAGTGAACTGAGACCACAGAATATTTTACGATTTAAGAAGGCAATATGATTGATCCACCACTATCTAGTTAAGCCTACATGCATTCACTGCCCAACAATGTGATATTCCTGGGTTTCCAGGATTTTGGGTCAACATAAAATAAAAATTAAACTTGCTGATTAATGGGTTCAAGGAACCAGCTGTGGAATATCCATCCTCGTCTCAGCTCAAATTTTATTTTAAGTGCACGTTAAGATCTTAAAAATAGCCAAGGCTACTCAGTTTTTCTCCCCAATTAGGCTGCTCTTATCTTGCCTTATTTCTCCTCATTTCGAATGTTGCCTTTTAGGCTACTTATTTTATTTCACATTAAACATTAGGCCTAGGCCTACAATCTTCTATTTCTTGAATTTCCCCTTGGGGATCAATAAAGTATCTATCTATCTATCTATCTACAACTAGGCTCCATCCATCCATCCTAATATTATACATACATACATATACATAGCCTAAACACGCACGTTAAACATTATGATGCTCCGGACCTTTGCTTGAGGAAATTTTCCGTAACTGGACCTCGCTGAAGATTAATTGAATACCCCTGCTTTAGTGCATCATTTCCTGTGAGCACATATGGCATTGTTTGTCGAGGCTGATCCTCGCACATAGCTATATAGTTTTCATCACTGTATGGGATTCAGTGGGCCTGTGGTGCTCCAAGGGAGTCTTGCATTGAAGCCGAGTTAATCAGTGTAACATCCGCAGACTACATTTGTAATCCTATAGACAAAGACTGCGTCTTGCCTGGTTGCATGAGCAACTATCGCCTTCGCTGGCAGATTATCAGACCCCCACCCCCTCCCTCCCCCCTCTTGCTTTTCATGAACAGCTCTTCAGCAAACTCTTTAAATGCCTTTTCTCTCAGCTCGGTTGGCGGGCGAAAACTCTCACCTTTAAGTTAACGTCGCCTGCCGTGTCATAGACGCCGAGCCTCACGTGTGTGTAATTCGTGACGCTCCCCGAGTCGTGCTCAATGACACACCTTACTTCATCGTGCGCCGCTAAAAATACAATCCTATGCTAATGTGGTACATGGCGGTGATTAGCTGTAGCAATGGGGGGGTGTCAGCTCGGGGGCGGGGGGCAGCGTGGTGGTGTGGAGAGCAGACGGAGGATAGAGGGATAGAGAGAAAAAGAGAGAGAGAGAGAGAGAGCTCCTTAAGGCTGATAGGAAAGCAACAACTGCACCTGTTCCCAGGACCCTCATTTGCATTGCATTGCTCACCTGGCAAGATGACAAGAACACTGCCAATTCGCATGTCAAAGGCTGACTTTCAGAAAGAAATATTCGACATGCCAGGAATGAAAAGGCTAGAACTGCACAACCCTGAGCCTCTTCATGCTGAAAGAGTCAAAATGGCACTCAAGAGCTTAAATGGGTCTTCATAACCCATAACAATAGTCTCCTAATCCTAGCCCTGAGCTTGGGACAGATTCTCTACACAAAAATAATAAATTAAAAGTCCATCCACAAAACAAGGTATTTATTATATGTCTACAGTGGCCTAATTGAGTTGAACCAAAACTGGAGCATTGGTAATCACTATGTAAATGAAATTCAATTGAATCACAAAGCATGTTTTACCGCACCGGGACTACCTTGTTTTGCATGAGGCGGCACATGACCAGGTTGAGTGCATGCGTCTGAGAACACCTGCTCCCAACCCTAATTGGCAGCTCTGCGTTGCCAGTCTTGCATGGTAAGCACTTCAGCGTTATCCTCCACTACCCCCTCCCCCCCCCTCCCCCCACTCTCAAAAAAGTCCCGGGCCTTTTCATGCCGTACTTCCTGTCGTCCACCGGTGATCGCAGTGGCACATTAGAACAACATATGCCCAAACAGGTGCACATGTGCCACCACAGGAGCAAGTGACCAGCAGGTAACCGTTGGCAACAAAAAAAGACCAAAACAACAAAAAAAAAAACCCACAAGGCTACACCTGAACATGGCTGGCTTGTGTTTACATCGTCAACACAAACACCGCTTGTTCGTATTAATAAATCAGAAGCGTGCAACACGATAGCTCCGTTCTGACCTTTAACGCTGACATTGCAGTGAGACGAACGGAGCTCAGCATATCGCCCTGTGGGGGCAAAGTTTCAGTTCGGGGAGGTCTAGAATGCCTTGGCCTGTCTCTCAAAACCAGCCTGTCGGCACTGACGTAAAAACAACAGCAATAACGCCGAAGCAAACAAATAAATAAAATACATAAATAAAGGAACGTGCTGAGCGGTGTGGTGCCTCACATGGGTTAGGTGAATGGGAAACGGTAACACACATTGACTGGGGCGCACCAAATGATGACGGCTTCTCCTCCCTCTTGCTGATTAGAGGCAGTAAGCTCTCGCATACGCTAGATAATAACGACTTTCTTTTTTGTACTGTATCAGGTTTTGACAGACACCATACGGAGTTTTCTGTGTGTGTGTGTGAGTGTGTCTCCCTCTGTTATTTATTAGCCTGTATTGTTCTGGCTTGTGCCACCATTTCCTTTTAATTACATTTCCAAACCACCAGCATGATTGAAAGAATGTGAGACAGGGAGGGTGGAAGACAAGCTTCAGAGAAAGAAAGAAAGAAATGAAAATGGCTTTTTTCCCTCCTCCTCCTCCGCCCCCTCCCTCTCTCCCTCTCTTTCTTCTGAAGCGCTGAATTGCAACATCTCACACTGATAAGACGTGCTTTTCTGCAAGACTTCCCCTCCCAGCTGATTACGCTCGGCATTGTTGGGCTGTCTGGAATAGGAGACGTACCGGATACACACTCTCGGGGTTTTAAATTGGGCTGCTACGCACCTGTGCATGTGCTAGAACTGGATATACCACATCATTTAATAAAAGAGCTACGCCAGGTGTTATTCGACACAATCCAGAGGGCATCGTTTGGGGATGTGGTAAGGGAGGCAAGATGGAGAGATTCCCTATTGGGGCGAACCAGGGAAGCTATCGGATACCCCATAAACCTCTGACCCACCCTGTCCGACCTCCCTTGTGTCAGAGAGAATAAGTGTCTGGACTGGCCATCGGGGCTAGTGCTTTAATTTCATTACAGCGTGTCAACAGCCACCAGGGAGAAAACAATCGAGTGGCAAAATCAAATTAGGGGAGTCTGCGGAGAGTGTGTGTGTGTGTCGTGCAACCTCACCTATGTGTCACAAGTCACTGTGTGTGTGTGTGTTTGTGTGTGTGTGTGTGTGTGTGTGTCTTGCTCTCTTCTCCATTTTCCCTCTTTTTTACTGGTCTCGTCGTCTTGTCTATTTCTGTCTCTTTTCAAGTCTCATGCATAGTCTCCCATCATCACCTGTCTCCAACATAATCCATTTTTCTCTTCACACACACACACTCGCTCACACACACACACACACACACACACACACACACACACACACACACACACACAATACCAGTGATCCCACTCACACTACCCAAAACTCACTCTGCGACTGCCAACACCATCACACCCCACCCCCTAATCCCCCACCTCTCTGTCAACTCTGAGAGGGCGGATGGACTGCCAAACGGGGCAGCTGAGGGCACTAGGGGATTAGAGTTCTGACCGACAGCCGCTGGCAGCTCCTCAGTGGACCAACCATGAGTCAGTCCAGAGTGATGTGCCAATGAGAGGATAGAGTTTTGGCATGAGAGGGTGGGTGCTTTTGGGTTTAGCAAAGGGGCAAGGCGCCTGTCAATCACTGCTGACGGGAGGGCTCTCGGAGGACACCAGGACATCAGCGTCAGCAAAGTGTTACCACGACAACGTGCTATTATTGTCTGTCCATTACAAGCGTGTGTGTGCGTGTGTGTGTGTGTGTGTGTGTGTATGGGGTGGAGGGGGTTGTCAAAACCAGCCCACTCTCAGTCAATGTCACCTTATAAACATCACACAGTCACAATCACACACCACACAGGATTTCAAAGAAACAACAGGCTGTACTCTCCAGCCTACCAAGCAAACAGACCCTGGGCCAGAAGCCATTTGGTTTTCTATTTTTTATTTATTTTTTTGTCTCAGGCTTATTTCTTGTCATATCTTAAACTGTGGCAATTAAAATGGCACTTCCACCAACCATGCCACCCATTTATTTGTCAGAATGCTGATGATGGCTGTAATAAGGCAGGCACTTAGTCAACAGAGTGCAGCTATATGGCAGGCTCTTATGTAGGGTTCCCTGTCTGAGGAGGAAATAATGGTGATGTGATCACTTACTTTAGCTCAGATGCCACATCCAGAGGGAGAGATACAATAAATAATAGTATTTTTTTTTTAAAGCTTGTGGATACAACCTCAATCTGGAGAATGGTTTATATTACAGGATAAACAGGGAAAATGGTGGTCCTTACTCTTCCCTCTTCTGTGGAACGGTACACACACATAGACACAGACAGACAGACAGACACACAGACAGACAGACACACACACACACACACACACACACAGTACATGCCGTCATGAGATCCACGTACAAACACTCTCACACTCTTCTAGCAGATCAATAAGAGGCACAGGAGGGTTGAGAAAAGAGCTAGGAGCTAAACGCTGCTGCTTCAACTGACAATACAGAGGCATGTAGGGCAGAAGAGGTGCAAGATGAACCCCCTTATTCCCCAACATGGTGGTGGGGAGTGCAGCACCAATGAGACCACAAGACTATTTCACACGGTAGTGCAGCGCTCAAGAACACCGGCAGCCATTTTGTCCAATAAATGTACAGACAACACAGGTTGAGTGTTTGGGTCAAACACACTGGAGCTATGACTGTGTGTAGTGTAGTGTGTTTCGATGCTACTGACGCAAAGAAAGGCACACAGTTTTGAACAAGAGTGGGCCACAGACTTTCAGGTCGAGTCAAATATGCAAAAACAAGAGTCACAGAGGCATTTCCACTAATTAAAAACTCTTGGGTAATCAAATTTAATAGAGAGGTACTCAGCATAACTGAAAACAAAAACAACACACATTGATTTTAGGACAAATGGAAACAACATTGAGTTGGTGATGATGTTTCTAGAATAATCTCCACATTCCCTTTAGGTCCCTCCAGCCACTGTGTGTGTGAGGATGGGGAAGTGGGGGGAGGGGGGGGGGGGTCAACGGAGAGGGAGAAATTAATAACTTTTCTTTTAATCAAACGAGGAGGTTGAGTGGTTTTATGGCGCTGTGCAGAGCTCCGGCGCAAGCCGCCACGGAGGCAATGGCGGGTGCGGTGACAGCCAATCAGTCAGCCCCGGTGCCAGGGGCCCCGCGCGTTACATCATTAAAGCGTCTCGTGTTGGGGGCAGACAAACACGCCGCACGCTCACCCACAGGACGCCGCGGGAAACACACTTAGCCAAGCCACGCGCATCCTTCATCCTGAGAGAGTGGCCATGAAACAAAACTGCTTCAACTGTTTCACCGCGACCCTTTCAACTTTCTCCTTCATCCTCTCTCTCTCTCTCTCCCTCTCTCTGTCTCTCTCTCTCTCCTGTGCATCATCTCTTTCTTTCTGCCCATCATCCCGCCCACTAAGTCTACCTATCCATCTCTCTTATGTTGCTCATCTTCTCTCTTTTTCTCTCAATCTGCCTGTCTCTCTCTCTCCATTCCTCTCTTTCTTTTGCTCTCTCTCTCTCTCTCTCTCTCTTTCTCTCTCTTTCTCGCACCTCTCTGGAAAGCTGAGGGAGGAGATGTGACAGTGTCATTGCCGAGGCCCCGAGGACAGCTGTGAAGAGGATTAGCGGGGGCAGATCCAGCCGGCTAGCACTTCTCTAACAGGTGCTGCTAGTCACATCCACCAGGGAGCAGCGGCCGAGATGAACGGCAAACAGACAGCCAGCCCTCCGGTGCCTGTGATACTACAGCGTGCCCCATGAGAGGCCCACGGTACTGTAGGTAAAAGTCTTTCATATGCAATGGCGTTCAATACTTTAACAAACACATCCTGCTCGAGGGAATACGCTGAAGCACAGATGACTCAACAGTAGTCTCTCTCTCGCTCTTCTCTCTCTCTATCTCTATATTTATCTATCTCTTTCTCCCTTGTCTTTGGTTACCCTTTCATCACCCCTTCGAGCAGCCAGCCAATCAGGAGATGCCAAGGCAGAGGTGCCCATCAATCTGCCCTGACGGGCACGGCATCCCATCCCTCATCCGCCATTTCCACACAGTCATCACAAACAGCGCGCCGGAGGAAAGAGTGTCTGTGTGTGTGTGTGTGTGTGTGTGTGTGTGTGCGTGCGTGTGTATGTGTGGGTGCGTGCGTGCATGTGTGTGCGTGTGTGTGTGTGTGCGTGCGTGTGTGTGTGTGCATGTGTGTGTGCGAGCATGTGTGTGCGTGTGTGTGTGTGTGCGTGCGTGTGTGTGTGTGCATGTGTGTGTGCGAGCATGTGTGTGCGTGTGTGTGTGTGTGCGTGCGTGTGTGTGTAAGTGTGTTTGATGGGAGGCGGAAACTACATTAAAACATACCACCCCCGTCAGCATTGTTGGTGCGCAGCAGTAAAAGCGGAGCTCTAATCTGCTGATGTACTTCAGTAACGGTCTTTTAAATCACCAAAAGCACATGCCTCCGCCCCATCCTGCTGCACCTGCACAAGTGGTGGAGTCCCCCAGACCTGCCTTCTCTTCACCCCCCTGCGGAGACTGGGCAGGGGACGCCAGAGCAGAGGAAGCAGGAGACTGGGCAGGGGACGCCAGAGCAGAGGAAGCAGGAGACTGGGCAGGGGACGCCAGAGCAGAGGAAGCAGGGTGGGAGTGAGTAGAAATGTCCCCACCCTTTTGCAATGCAGAGACATGAGGAGGCTTGTGTGTGTGTGTGTGTGTGTGTGTGTGTGTGTCTCTCTGTGTGTGTGTGTGTGTCTCTGTGTGTGTGTGTGTGTGTGTGTGTGTGTGTGTCTGTGTGTGTATGTGTGTGTCTGTGTGTCTGTGTGTGTGTGTGTGTGTGTGTGTGTCTCTCTGTGTGTGTGTGTCTCTGTGTGTGTGTGTGTGTGTGTCTCTCTGTGTGTGTGTGTGTGTGTGTGTGTGTGTGTGTGTGTGTGTCTCTGTGTGTGTGTGTGTGTGTGTTTGTGTGTGTGTGTGTGTCTCTGTGTGTGTGTGTGTGTGTCTGTGTGTGTGTGTGTGTGTGTGTGTGTGTGTGTGTGTGTGTGTGTGTGTCTCTGTGTGTGTGTGTGTGTGTGTGTGTGTGTGTGTCTCTCTGTGTGTGTGTGTGTGTGTGTCTGTGTGTGTGTGTGTGTGTGTCTCTGTGTGTGTGTGTGTGTGTGTGTGTGTGTCTCTGTGTGTGTGTGTGTGTGTGTGTGTGTGTGTCTCTCTGTGTGTGTGTGTGTGTGTGTCTGTGTGTGTGTGTGTGTGTGTCTCTGTGTGTGTCTCTGTGTGTGTGTGTGTGTGTGTGTCTCTGTGTGTGTGTGTGTGTGTGTGTGTGTGTGTGGCAGGGGACTAGAAAGGGGATACACACATACACATTGCTGTCAACTGGAACGAAACCAAAGCAGCCACACAAGGCAGTGGATTTGCATACACAACATCAGCCTTAGCTAAGCTGCCACACGAAAAGGGACAGAGATCGAAAGAGAGAGAGAGAGCGTGAGGGAGGGAGGGAGAGAAAGAGAAGAAAGAGAGAAAAAAAGAATGAGAGAGAGACTGCAAGAAAGAGATGAGAGCGAGAACTCTCTAATGACTGCTTTGGATTAGAGAATGGAAATGAAGAGTCTCTCCCTTTAGTGGCGGAAACGTGGCTGGGAGGGCTTAGGGAGCCCAAATGAAGCGAGAGACAAAGCAGGAGAGAGGAGAGAGAAAGAAAGAAAGAAAGAAAGAGTGACAGAACAGAGAGGGAGAGAGAGGAGACAAATTATTATGGGAAGCCTATACGTTTAATGCCACTCTACAGGAACTAGTTGAGCTTCTGAAGATCACACTAAAGCGATGTCAATGTCAAACGTCTCTATTTTCTCATCTTTAGTTCAGTGTGCCCCTCCACACAGTCAGAACTAGTGCCAAAGACAGAAAAGGGACTGCTGGAAGCACAATTGTCTGTTGTCACTTGGCAATGTCTGAAAACAGAAAAAATATATATTTAGATATATAAAAATACTACAGTAGTAGTGTTTCTTGTCATAACATGATTTAGACTCATCAGGAAGAAAGTTAATTGGCTTTGCATGTGTTGTCTTGTTTATTCTTAAAAAAAATTCTCACATACAGATGTATCAAGGCACTAACACCTGTTTCAAGCAATATTTAGTTGCTACTTAAGCTTAAAACATGCAGTGACATGCCATGAAAATGTTTTGCCTTTTAAAAGCAGGTGTTAACCCGATTGTGGTTAGGTGAACAGAATAAACTTTCACAAACAATGGAATCAGGTCAGATAATAGCTTCGTAAATTCCACGCACACTGGGAAGGAATGGCTTGCACTTTCTGCAGACTGGCCAAGGCGCTAATAACACGGTCCCGTCTAACACATCAGGCCCTCAGTCTTTTGTGCATGATCATTCTCTATATACTACACTATGAGAAAAGGGGTGTATCTGGCAGTATCAGGACATAGTCCGTAAGTCCCGCTGTGTTGATAGAGATGTACATATTTCCATAGGACTATGTAATACGGGCCAGCAACACATTTATACACTGACTTAAACTATATGTATGTATATGTATGTATTGTACACTTATACATGCATACATTGCACATGCACAGTGGTACATTGCTAAAAATGCATGTGGTCAATGGAGGTGGGGTGTTTATTGTGATCATGTCTAATCATGATGGGTGATCACGGGTTCAGGCCCATCCCACTGTCCAGCAGAGAGCCCCTCATAAGTCAGCAGCCTGCTGGATGAACGTGGGGTCAGGTGGGGGTCAGGGCCAGACAGATTGGACTGTAAATTACAATGGGGAGCTGGAAGAGGGAAAATGAATGGGAAAGGAGTGTGTGTGTGTGTGTGTGTGTGTGTGTGTGTGTGTGTGTATATGTGTGTGTGCGTGCATGCATGCATATGTGTGTTTGTGTGTAAGTGTGTGTTTGTGTGCATGTGTGTGTGTGTGTGTGTGCGTGCGTGCACACCTGTGTGTGTGAGTGAATGTAGGTTTGAAGGAATATTCCCATGTGAACCCTTGTCAGTGGGGTGCACCAGCATTTGAATGATCTCACTGAGAGGGAAGCAGAGCAAAAGACTAATGGAAGAAGTTTAGGAGACACTATACAAGCAGTGACTGTAAAAGGCATGAACAGCATGGTGTCATACTCTTGCATTACTGTAGCTACAGCTGATGCATGCAATTCATCATCTTGTCTGCATCTGAAGAAGCCGAAGAAGGAGAGTTTACACAGTAAGGGCTGCCTAAAGCTTCAATGCCATAAACTATTCCATCAAGTCAACATGTTAGGCTACTTCAGGAACATACAGTAGATTGGATTGGTTGTTCACCAGAATTGTAGACTTCATTTTTAACGTTTAACATTAAAGACTTTGATCTCTCTGAGTCATCATTTGACAAGTGTTCATCTTGGTTTATTTAAACACAGGGTAAACTGCCTACATCTAGAACATTCCCGCTAATGCCTGTCTCCTATTTGTTTTTGTGCCAGTGGATTTCTGTGAGATGACAAGAGTGAGGTAGCTTAATGATGTCCATATGTTTTACACACGTTTCACAGAGTCACATCAAACATGCCAAAATATCTCCCAGTGCACTTGCTATGAATCCACTGAACTGTCTCTCTCTCTGTCTTTCACAAATGCACACAAAAACAGGAATATGTCTGCAAAGCCTAAACTCATTTCATATCTTAGGTTGCTAAGCGAAATCTTGAGGGGTTCATTCTGTTTCAACCCTAGCCAGACAGTTTTTTTTTTTCACAGACGTTTTACCTGCCGGTTGTTAATATTGTAAATTTTTCATAGACTCTGAGGCAAGGATACCGTGACAAAACTCGGAATGTGAAGAACGGCAAGATAATGTAAAATATTCACACATACCCACGCACTCACCCCGTGAAATCTTTCTTTTGACATACATTGAGAAACATACATCCCCTGACAGACAGATAGCCCCTAGGCACACACAGGCACACACACAGGCAGCAAGAATACATACAACACATTATACATACCCACAAACCCTCCCCTCTGTCTCACTCTCTCTTTCATACACACACACACACACACACACACAAGCATAAATAAATAAATAAAGCAACACATACCTGAAATCCATCACACACACACACACACACACACACACACACACACACACACACACATAGAAACATACATAAAACAACACATTCCTGAAACACACACACACACACACATAGAAACATACATAAAACAACACATTCCTGAAACACACACATACACACACACATACACATACACACACACATAGAAACATACATAAAACAACACATTCCTGAAACACACACACACACACACACACACCATATGGATCAGGTATGAGTAGTGAGGGAGAGGGTCTGGGATGGCTCTCTCCCCACCCCCTGCTCGGGTGCTAAGCTGTCACGTCCTCTGTCACTTGGCACTGGCCACCGCGCCTGAGGGCCCTCTAATGGAAATTTTAATGCACTTTTAGAAGGTAGAGAGAAGGATGAAGTCAAGGGAGAGAAAGACACAGAGAGAGAGGGAGAGAGAGAGAGAGAGAGGCAGGGAGAGAGGGGGAGTAAATTGAAGAGGTTGGGCAGAGATTAGGAGGGCACAGCAGAAAGAAAGGGGTGACAGGGGAGAGAAGGGAAAAGAAAAAGGATGAGAGAAAGAAAGTGAGAGAGAGGAGGGAAAGAGGGAGGGGGAGGAGGAGGAGGAGAAGAGACAGAAGTTGGCGCGACAGTGCCTCTTCCTCATGCGGGCACTAACTCATTCTCTCCGAGTGGCAAGGCTGGCTCAGCACAGGCTCCTCCAGGGCTTTGTCAGACAAGGCTGAAGGAAGATGTGTGTGTGCGTGTGTGTGTGTGTGTGCGTGCGTGTGCTTGTGTGTGAGTATGAGTATGTACGTGCATACAAAAGAGTGTGTGTGTGTGTGTTTGTGTATATATGTGTGTGTGTGTGTGTGTGTGTGTATATATATATATGTGTGTGTGTGTGTGTGTGTGCTTGTGAGACAGAGAGGGTGTGTGTGGCGTGCTTGTGGGGGGTAAGAGGGTTAAGGCTGCCAGTCTTATGACGTCATTTTCTATATTTTTGATATGTTGCTGAGCATATCATAAACAGCAAAGAAAAGTGATTGATAATGACTGACTGACTACTATTGTGTTACATGCTTCAAATGTAAAGCACTTTGAGCTGCATTCTGTGTATGAAAGGTGCTATACAAATAAAGCTTTATTATTATTATTATTATTATTAGATACGTTAGATAGGTAGAGATGCTTATGCTTATGTGTGTGGATTTGGGGATTTGTGACAGAGTCTGAGCATGTTTTGTGTGAGTGTGTGTGTCTGCGTGTGTGTGCCCGTGTCCGTGTGTGTGTGTCTGTGTGTGTGCTTGCCAGCCAGCAGTACTCCACCCGACTCTTGAGACGGGGCACTGTTGTGCTGGATTGATGGGAAAATATGCACTGGGGATGAGAAAAGGGCGGTGTGGAGTTACAGACTAGAAACAGTGTTACTTCACAGCTGACAGGTGTCCTGTGCATGATCTCTTACACCCCCGAACGATCTCTTACCCACCCGCCCCCCATCCTCTTTCACACACCCACATGCCCACCCCCTTCCTCCCCCTTGGTAGACAACCTTCCCATCCTCGCCATGATCAGAGCCTTAACATCGACTCTCAGAGTGAATAAGAAAGGGCTGTTTCTGCTGTCTATCACTCCTGCTCCTACCGTGCGTCTGGATCTGCACACACTTGCCTCTTAGCATGCGGCTACACACGTCACCATATCAAAGACACCGGAGCTGTTTTGAGGCATTTTTTGCTTTCTTTTGATGTCTGTTTTTTTCTGTTACAAATAGAATTACACTGGAATCAACGCACCAGTTTAGACTGGCAGCGTTTTACGTGCATATTATGTCCGCATAAAATGAGCCAAGAGCGCATTTTTATGCTTCAGTTCTATTTTTAGGGCGTATATATTCAGACACACACACAAAGCTGCCCCTTATTTTGTTACATTTATGTCAGAACAGAATTCCGTTGTACATTCAGTCACTTATGTTTCACTCTTGCCTGCATCTCACTTGTTTTAGAAATGATGTGGTTGAATAGAATGGGTGCTTCTCTTGACACTTATATCCCACGTCAAATAGCAGATGTCAGGTGACATTTGTGTGCTCTGGGATTAAAATGACCACGACCTTGATATTATGAGCGCCTCACTTGACCAGCTACAGGACAGAGTTTTTTTTATTACAGAATTATTTGGAGAAATTATTAGTGACTTCTGTGGGCCCAGCAAGGTCACACACTTAAAGCAAAACCCTCCACATAACAGGCGAAGCGGTAAACTACCTCTGAGGGAGAAGTCATGTGACCGAGGACCGAGGAATACCTCTGGAGCCTCTTCCTCTTCCTCCTATTCCTCTTCATCCTTCTCTTCTTCTTCGCTCACTGCAATTACTGAATCCAATCACTGGCCATTAATCCCTCCCTTACCAATCATTTGGCAGTGCATCCTCTCTCTCTGTCCATCAATCTCTCTCTCCCTCTCTCTCTCTCCCTCTCTCTCTCTCTCTCTCTCTCTCTCAGTCCCAGGGTCCTTCAAGCTTCAAAGGAGACACGCGCCTATAAACCCCCTCCCGCTTCCACCATCATGACTATCACGGCTGTATTATTTTATTAAGCGTCTAAGCTAAGCTAATGGCAGTGGGGCCAGGAGGGGCGGCAGGGCCTGGAAGCAATTATGTCCTAAATTTGCTCAGGCCGATTAGAGTGAGAGTGGGGGCCTCGAGAGCACTGCCCAGAGCCCACAGAGCCCAGAGCCGGTCGGCCTGTCTGTCCCTCTCGCTCGCTCACTCACTCACTCACTCTGCACGCAAGGGAACTGAATCATGACACTTCACAACACACACACACAAACACACACACACACACACACACACACACACACACACACACACACACACACACAGACACACACAGACACTCACACACAGACACCAACAAATAAACTCTCTCTCTCTCACACATCACACAAACAAACAAACAAACAAACACACACACAGACACACACACAGATAAACAAACAAATACACACTCACAGTCACCAACAAATAAACATACAGGCTCTCTCACACACACACATACAGTACAACACACACACACAGACAGACAGACACACACACACACACACGCACACACACACTCTGCCCTCAACCCTTCCAGATAGATTGGTCTCCGTGACCTTGACAACCCCGAGGTCACTTCAATCGAAGCGCTCGCTCGTGAGCCTTATAAATTCTCTGCGGGGTCGCCAAGGGGCAAGGGCGATATCAGGCGGCTGACTAATTGATCTGCTGAATAAAGTGCCATGCTCCATAACCATGGATGGTGCACTGCCCCCAGGCTACTGCAGGGCCCTAAAACCTGCTGATTTCAAGTTATGCAAACATCTGCAAGCCCCTTTTGCCAGCCAAGAGCTTTTGAGAGTCCTACACAATGTGCTATGTGCGCAGACACTAAAAAACCTGCTGATTTTATGTTATTCAAACTTCTACAAGCCATGTTCGTCAACCTAGAGCTTTGAAGGGTCCTACACAATCGTGTATACGCAAGGCCTTAAAACCTGCTGATTTCAAGTTATGCAAACTTCTCCATGCTGTATTTTGCCGAGAGGTTTTGAGAGTCCTACACGGTCACTCACAGTTACTTCATGTGTTACGCAGCCTCATTCACATGACGCACGTCGGGCCACTTTCCCCATTCCGCTGCGCTCCCTCCAGGCTTGGCCGCCTTAAGCACTCGTCTTTTTTCCGTCTCGCAAATCAGCTCGTTCCCACAAGGAATCAAGAGGAATAACAGTCTAAGACGTCTAAGCGTGCAGGAGGGAAAAAAAAAAGAAAATGCGAACTCCATTACTGCGCTGGGATTTGTGACAAAAAGTTAGGCCCCTAAACCTTGATCTGTGTGGGTTTGTGTGTGTGTGTGTGTGTGTGTGTGTGTGTGTGTGTGTGTGTGCGCACACGCATGTGTGTGTGTGCGTGTGCATAGACATTGTGTGTGTGTGTGTGTGTGTGTGTGTGTGTGTGTGTGTGTGTGTGTGTGTGTGTGTGTGTGTGTGTGTGTGTGTTCGCGTGCGTGTGCCTGAGAGGGGAAAATTGGGACAGAGTCCGGGTTAGTTGGGTCTTTCAATGGCAGGAGAGGACGAGTTCCCTAAGTCTCCCTCCCTCTCTCTCGCTCTCTTTTAAACAAACACAATCTGGGGCCCACAGGCACATGAATCCATCCTCTCTGCTATCTTTGTTACAAAAGCCAAAGCCCTCAGAGGCGAGTTTTTTTTTCTTTTAAATCCACACAGGATACACTTGCCTGGAAAAAAGAAAGAGAAAGGGAAAAAAATCCACATCCACTCGTATGCGTCGCTTTAGAAAATCCACTTTTATAAGCCTAAGCCTAATAATTTAGATTTTATTCTGTTTGCCGTATTTGGGGGATTCATACTTCAGTTTACCTCTCATAGAGATTCACTGACAATAATACCAGTGTCTCTTATGGTCATTGAGTGTGACACTTCAGCACACAAACTGTTCGGAGTGTTCATGGATAACCAACAAGAGCAGAGGAAATGAGATGGAGGCAGACAGAAACCCACAACAAGAGTGGGCTTGAGAGCCGTCTCTTCCCTTGATGTGAATATGAGTTCAGGTGTTTATCTGAGTGTGCATGCATCTAAGTCTACAGTATATGACAGCGCACTGCTTTTTCTGTGTGTATTTTTTCAGTTGTAATTGAGTTTATGTGTGTACTTTCTCACATATATATATTTATATGTGTGTGTGTGTGTGTGTGCGCACTCAAGTGAGTTTGTTTTATGCTTGGTTTTGTTGTCCATTGGCAGTCTATCCTTATGACAAACATGAGAGCCAAAATCCTCACCCAAACACTCCATCTCTCTCCCTCTCCCCATCTCTCTCTCTCTCTCTCTCTATCTCTGCTCATTTGTTGCTTTCTACTCTCTGATTCTATTCCCTCTCCCTTGGCTTCTCTCTCCCTTCGGTCACATGTTGTTTCTCCAAAAGTCTGGCGGCTGTGAATTTCTCTTTCTTTTAGTCTCCGTGCTCTTTCTTATCTCTGCCCATGGATTGTCTTCTATTTGTTTTCTCTCTCGTTCTCACTCTCTCCATTCCTCTATCACTCTGTCTGTTGTTTTCTCTCTCTCTCTCTCTCTCTCTCTCTCTCTCTCTCTCTCTCTTCCCTTTCATATCCCTATCTTGGTTTCTCTCTCTCTCTCTTATTCTCTCTCTCCCTCTCTCTACACTCCTCCATCTCTCTGTTGTTCTCTCACTAATTCTCCCTCCCGCTGCGGTGCCCATTTGTCCCAGAGGATCCGCACGCGACCTCTGCCCTCCCGGCTGTCTGTCTGAGGCATGCTGGGACGGCTGAACTCCGGGTGTCACCTGTCGCTTCGCCGCCGCACGCTGCCCGGCTGGCACAGCCCCGTGGCTCGCTACGCCGCAGAGAGGGCGGCGGCACAGCGGGATACGCGTGTCGGACAGGAGCGAACGAGAGCGAGCGGACAGGCGGGTGAGCGGGTTCAGCAGGAAGCGAGCCGCTGTCACGTAATCTCCATCTGGTGTTGCCGTTGCAGAGGGGTCAAGAGGCTTCCTGGACTCAGCCGACCCAGACTGAACTCACCCTCTAAAGGTACGAGTGCTCCCATCAATGTGCCACACAAACACGATACATCAATTACTCTGCAGGTCTAAAGTCAATGCAGGGCTCTCTGACTCACTGCTGCCATACCACTTAATGGCTGCTGACCTTCTGAGTATCTGCTGGCTCTTTTCAAGCCAAGTGACCAGTTGTTTTTCTTTAGATGATTTTGTTATCCATTTCTTGTTTCTTGATTGATTGATCTGTAAAGTCATCATGAGGCAATGTGAATAATTGCACTCCATGCCAATAACGAAAAGTTGGCATCAATAATTATATTTTTGGTCTTTTCTAGCCATTATTTTGTGAAGACAGGACAGGAAATGAGTGGGAGAGACAGATGGGGAGTGGGTTGGGAAATGACCGTAGGTCAGACTCAAATCTGGCTCCTCGTGGGCACTGGGCCCTGCAGTTCCCCCTCCGTCAATACTTTCTAAGCCTGACCACATCATGTGCAAAAGGTTGAGCATTATCGCCCAACAACTTCTGAGTTTGTACTCAAGATCAGGCTCGGGTAACATTAACTTGATCCCTAAGCCGTGTGTGTGTGTGTGTGTGTGTGTGTGTGTGTGTGTGTGTGTGTGTGTGTGCGTGTGCGTGTGTGTGTGTGCTACAATTGCATGCTCCAGTGCGTGCTCTCTCTGCTCATAGCCTTCAGAAATAAGAAGGTGTCACGTCGTTGGTCTCCATGCTTCCCTGGGCTAGTAGGGTCCCATTGTCAGGATCAGGCATGAGCAGCCGAGTGCAGCTAGTAGGGTCCCTTTGTCAGGATCAGGCATGAGCAGCCGAGTGCAGATGCTGACTCCAGCTTCGGTCAGTGGAGTGGGATATTGGTGCACATGGACCGCACTGATAAGGAGCAGGCTGTAGCTAAGCTACTGCAACGACTACAGTTTCTGACCCATGTATCAACATTGCGCATGGGTAAACACTCTGACTAATTCAGAGATGTATGTTGTGCATGGATATAAACTGTAGGCTATACCCTGTGACTCACACACATACACACACACTTGCGCATATACAGTACTGAAATCCACCGGTACTCACATACACACTGTGTTACATAAACACACACACACACATACAAAAAACAAACACATATCAACACGCACACACAACACAGACAAATCCACAGACATTTAATCTCAAAAACGAGCGACTCGAACCCAGTGGTTGAATGAGCCATGTTCTTCTCAATTTACTGTAGCAACGCCATTGATTTACTGAGTAAGTCCTGCCATGCCATTGGCGTGTGTGTGTGTGTGTGTGTGTGTGTTGGTGGGGATGGGGGGGGGGGGGGCTGGTGTATGACCACTAACTGTGAAGGTCTTATCATGGATGATAGTGGAAAAAAACACAACAACAGCAGCCTTCTATTTATCAGATCTTGCTCATCCAGCCTTACTCTGGCTGCATGAGTGCTGGGAGGCTAATGTCCATCCCACTGTTCTCATGTCCGTGGTGTGGCTCCTGCTAGGGCGGATGGGCCGAGGCTGGAGCTATCGCTTGGCTGGATGCTGTTGGTCACTGACACGGCTGGGTTTGACCTTCCTTTGCCAGTTGTGTTCACTGGGGCACGCTCCGATAAGAAGCACAGCAGGCACGCGGATGACGACTCAGCGGCTCAAAAAGGAACACTAAGGAGGGGCGTGGGAGTGTGGAGTCGGGGGTGGGAGGGAGCTTAGATAAGGATGATAAATTGTCCATATGGACACAAGAGTTGGCCGCTGAAAAGACAGCTTAGATAGTAGTAGTGATGGTGGTGGAGGAGGGGTGTGTGTATGTGGTTTGGGGGGGGGGGTGTATCATGGGCAGATTTGCTTTTCACCGCCTGCAGAGAGTGTGATCACTCCATCTTTTGTTTCTCCTCTCCCCCGAGCGCCAGCCCGCCTGCCGCCCCCCTGCCCACCCGCCCCTTCGTCCACCCGCCTGGTCCCGGTGCCAGGAGAACCTCCCCTCTCTCACCAGCCCACATGTAATCTGATCCAAATCGTACACGCGTTATCTTCCCGACCACTGCGCTTCGCGGGGGCCTTCCAGACGCTAATCTGGAGTCGCGCTGGCCTAAATCAAGCAGTCATAATCTATAATCTGCAGACAGACTCCTGGCAAGTGTAGTGCGCAAACAATGACCCCCTGCCTCTAATACTCATTTGTTTTTAAATGCATCCCTGGGGCTTACTCTTATTTTCATCTCTTTTTTGTTTTTGTTTGTGTGGCTAGTGGTCATGGATACATTTGTGACAGAGCATGTTTTTGTATTCCGTCATGTCGGTTGATAACAACAGACATAGAGAGGGAGATGTACTGCACATGAGGCGCAAAGTATATGAGCTTCTGTAGGATCAGTGTCTTAGTGTCCCCTCGTCCCTATAGGCCCACAGTCTCTCTGCTGCGTAACGACTGCACAGCAAAGCTAAGGCATGGTTAAAAAGGACAACCTGCCCCAATATGTGAATAAACCAAACACCCGAATCAACTACATGAAGCCTATGAGCCTTTCCTGTGGAACGTGTCTTTTCCCCACATGAGAGAATCCCTTAGGAGTAAAGATAACCTGATAATTGTACGTAGTGAAGAGTGAAAACATGCATTTCGTTTTCATAGAGGAGAAAAATGTGTACCACCTGTACTTTCCACTCCACCATCATGTCTTGAACTTGTTTTGAAGTGATTCATTTGACTACATTCAGGTCCAAATCCAACTCAGTTGTCTCTTCTTGATATACTGTATATCAGTGTTTCCCAAACTTTTTTTCTGGGGACCCACTTTTTAAAAATGACAGACTATCGCGACTCAACTCGTGACTGTGGTAGTTAACAAACTAGATCCTAACGGAAAGCTGTTAGCTTTCCTAAGCTATATAAGGTATTAGATAGGGGTATTACACAACATAAATTGTCACTCTGCTATGCTGGCGACCCAAATAAAATCTCCTACGACCCACCAGTGGGTCGCGACCCAGTCTTTGGGGAGCAATGCTGTATATAACGCATGATATCTGGCTCCAGAGGATTACTTTTCCTGCACAAAAGTTCCTTTATCAGGGCTAGGAAGGGAAACACCTCTGGTAACACGTACTTCCTCCTCTATCCTCCACCTCACTGCATTTGAATGGCAGGCCCTTCTGCCAGCTCTGCAGCATGTCTGTGGGGGGACTTTTTCCAGTCTGCTAACATCATTAGGCCATTATGCAAACTGCTGGTCACACCACACCCCACCCTAGTGAGACCGCTATTGGAAAACAGCGAGAGACAATAGTCTAGACGACTGTTAGGGCGGTTATAACTGTTAATTTTGTCAGCACAGATGGAACCACAAACAATAACAGTTCTCATCCCTGCCTCCAACAGTGTGTCGCACTGAATTATATCCCCCTCTGTGGAGGCAGATATGATATGAGACCACTGCATTCAGTTCCACACAGATGTCAACCCTCACCCAATTTATTGCTTTAACACTAATATCAAACAGCCACTCCAACAGAGAAGTTTTTCCCCACACTGAGATTGGCTGATATCCTTTCCACACTCGTTTTATGAGTTTAGAGATATCTTTTCACTTTATTAAGCTAAAATGAAAGATCCATGATATGGATTGTGTGTGTGTCTGTGTGTGTGTGTGTGTGTGTGTGTGTGTGTGTGTGTGTGTCTGTGTGTCTGTGTGTGTGTCTGTGTCTGGTGTGTACTATTTTATAGTCCCCTCCAATCATTTTCTCCTCTCTATAGTATTTGTTGCAGATGCAGAGAATTCATATTTCTACTGGATATCTAACAGCACAATAAAAGTTGTAAAAGTTAAAATAGTGCTATGTTAATATAGCATATGATATGACAACTACATTGCATATGATGGAACACGTTACATATAATGGTAAGAAGCTGTTTCAGCCCACCTGATAAAACTAGAATACCATCACATTGAAGGTAGTAAAGACTATGATAATAAACAATGAGCAGAAAAGAGTTAGCATAATGGCTGTTATTATTTAATTCCCTGAGTACTGAATATCTGACCTCTCCACTATCTGGACGGCAGCTGCCCCCTGGGTGAGATCTGGCCTCTGATCTGATCCGGCATCCGTTGTTATTTGGAAGTCGTTACGATATGGGCATCACACGCTCCATCAGTGCAAACCGACTACAGCAGTGCAGCTGTGCCGCAGGGGAGCTGATCTCAGCTGATCTCAGACCTGCCTCCTATCTACTCCGCCGGCGGTGAACTGTGGGCGCCGCGATGATGAGTGGGTCTCAAAGCGGTGAGCGGGGCGCTCGAGGTCTGGCGGGCAGCGTGCCAAAGCTCGGCGTGTAGATCAATGAGGTCTTTCCTTTATGTGCTCTTATCACTGGCCGTTATCAGCGCCTCGACTGGCAGACTCATTAAGCGGGTGAAAAGGAGACAGCGATTGAGGGAGGTGGCGGCGGGGGAGAGAAAATACCATCCTCTCTGAATGGATGCAGCTTGGCATCTTTTGATGTCGACGACAGAAAAAAAAAAGAACTCCCTTCTGTCAACACATCCGCTGACTCGAGAAGGAGATCCCTGTTCGTTGTACCTTTTGCCTCAGTCAAATTGCCTTGTCATGTACAATCCTGTGAGTGATTCAGCCTCTGGGGGTGGGGATGTTGGATGGGACGGGTGCTTCAAGCAACCAGCAAGCAGAGAACATTATGCACCTCTTTCCTGCAAAAAAGACACATAACTCACGTGCATGCAGCTCCGAGGCTACAGTATGCAAACATGCATTAGAAATATTTGTATGGAAAAAAACTGTTAAGGCTTTCAAGAATCTTTCACGCAGCTTGGACTAAAAGGTCGCAGAATTTTAACAAGCATTAGTGTCAGATTAAGAGCAGTGCAGAGGTGGGTTCTCTCCTTCGATATTAGTGTGCCGTTTTGCATCCTTGAGGCAATTGGGTTTAATCTAGCCATGCTGGGCGAAACGGGAGTGGGAGTGTAGAGGGGGGGGGGGGGGTATGGAGAAGTCAAAATAACGCATCAGCGTGAAATTCCATGTGGCAGCCAGTCAAAAAACAACGCAAAGCCACCTCCTCTCTTTCAAAGTCTAAATTACTTTGGGATTTTCGAAGCCACTGGACAACAACGACTGCCGGATGCAACTAACCAGATTACTTTGTGGCAGAGGTGGGATCATCACGGTGAGGCGGTGGCGGGTGGCGGCTACAGCAGTGGGCTGTGGGGCGCGTCAGAAAAAACACACTCAAGACATTCAGTCTCGGCAAGGCCGCGGTGCATAAAAAGAGCCATTATGGAGATGAGTGAAAAGCGAGCGCTACCTGAAAAGGGAGTGTAACAAAAGTAAACAGATGAAAAAAGCACTCTTGCCAGCAAGCTTACGCACTCTGGCCACGTCCACTACCCTATCACGCTATAGTTTCCAGACCTGTACTGATTAAAGAGAAACAGAAATGGACACAGTACAATAAAGGTAATGTGTAGTATATCAAAAATATTTATTTGTGAAGTATGAGCCACTATCCTTTCATCAGCTTCTAATCACAGTAATGCATTTGCCAAAGCCGACATAAATGTATAAACAATAATGCCAAGACTTTACATCACAGCTTATGTAAAGAGCACAACAGGACTCTATTTGCGCACTATAAAGGCTCAAATTAAACATAGTAAAAAGCATAATAGAACAATAAAAGCATTGTTTATGATTCATCTTGTGTTGGTGGCAAGCAATTCAGACGGAGGTCTAGTGGTGGGCACTGATGATAGAGCCTGTGGAGGTTGGCATGGGTGGCTGGGTGAGTAGGGTGGAGGATTAAAACAGGCATCTTTATGGGTTTATAAATGTGCCATTGACTTGGCATCTGATCTCCTTTTGGGGGAAGATTCGGGGGTGGGGGATAGGGGGGCATAATAAATAATGGCTGTGAGAGGAGTCCACACGGATAGAGGAGGTGGAGAGAGGAACAATACAGGAGGGGGAAGAGCATATGAGAGAGAGAGAGAGAGAGAGAGAGAGAGAGAGAGAGAGAGAGAGAGAGAGAGAGAGAGAGAGAGTTAGAATAGGCAATATAGATAGAAGAGAAGTGGTAACAAGGAAGGAGAGAAGAGTTGGGAAAGAGGAGAGGAAAACCAATGGGAGGAGAGGAGAGCAGACGAGTGCAAGAGAGAAATGTTTGGAGGACAGTGTGGAGTGGAGAGGAGAAGAGAGGAGAGGAGAGGAGATGAGTGGAGAGGAAAGGAGAGGAGAGGAGAGAAGGGGAGAACAGTGGAAAGGAGAGGAGATGAGTGGAGAGGAAAGGAGTGGAGAGGAGAGGAGAGGAGATGAGATGAGTGGAGAGGAGAGGAGAAGAGTGGAGAGGAGAGGAGAGGAGGGGAGAGGAGAGGAGAGGAGAAGAATGGAGAGGAGAGGAGAGGAGAAGAGTGGAGAGGAGAGGAGAGGAGAGGAGGGGAGAGGAGAGGAGAGGAGAAGAATGGAGAGGAGAGGAGAGGAGAAGAGTGAGAGGAGAGGAGAGGAGAGGAGTGGAGAGGAGAGGAGAGGAGAGGAGAGGAGAAGAGTGGAGAGGAGAGGAGAGGAGGGGAGAGAAGAGGAAAGGAGGGGAGAGGAGATGAGAGGAGAGGAGAGGTGTGCTGTGGAAAAGTGACCTGGCGAGACTCCGATCTGCTCGAGGAGAGAACAGGAGAAGTGATGAAAGAGGAGAAGATGTGTGGGCGGGCTGGGATGAGTGGAGAGGATACGAGTGGAAATAAAATGAGAGGAAGGAGAAAAGCAAGGTGAGTAGAGAGGTGCATAGGAAGGAGCAGGCCCTACAGGAGTGGGGGAGAGAAGAAGAGAGGAGAGCAGAAAGGAAAGAGAAGAGAGGGCAGCTAATTGTAGGCCTTGATAAGCCGACAGTACATTCCACGGAGATGACAGGAGGTGTTTTTTACTTGTTAACTCTGACCAGAAATCTGACCCTTGATACCTCAAACGTGCAGCAAGTGTGATATCAAGTTACTCTTGTGGTTTAGAATTTAAGCTTGCGGATATCGAAAAAAGGACACATTTAATGCAAGACAGCAGACAGGGTCTGAGTGAAACATTGACTTTTGTCCAGCAGTCTCGAGTGATCTGCTGTATCCTATTACAATGCACAGCCATGAGTAACTTCCCTTCAGACTTAGAAAGCCGTCCTAGGTGGCCCTAGAAAAATGTGCTGTGCCACTGAAGTGCAGAACTTCTACAGGAAGTCAGCAGTGCAGAACTTTCCGTAATGGCAGCGCCACTTTTATATAAAAGAGGCTTGAAAACTCCTCCCGCTAATCATTCTCATTGTGTGCTCCTGTAGCTAATGGATGAATAACAACCACGTTTCGAGCACTGCGCGCACAGCAGGGTACCTGCACGAAATGGTCACAGCACACAGCTATAACACATGAGGCTGCGGTGGCAGGAAGCTAATGACTGGCATTTGCAATGACGTCATGTCTGCAGCCTAGGTGAAGTGGTGGGCAAAAATTACAGGATGGCGGAATTTGTCCGCTTCCTGTTTCTGTCCCCTGAGCACCATGGGAAATGGCTTAGCTTCGGGACACAAACAATATGTAAACACAATGGGTCATCGAACTGACATAAGTCACTTTTTTCACACAATCAGAAAAACTTTTAGGATACAATAAAAATCAACACGCACATATACACCATACACACACACACACACACACACACAAACACATACACACACATATATAGTATATGATTTTGACCCTAATCGTGTCTCACTGATATTTAAAGAATGACAAACACATGAACTTTTACTGTTGACAGTTAGTGAAGAGGAGAGCCCATGTGATGCGAGGGATAAAGGGCACAGTGTGGTGAGACACAGGGGAACTCAGGCTGGCATATTCTTGGGCACCAGCCTTGGCAAGCATGGCATTGTTTATGTATCTCTTGCCCCGACTCTGCTTTAAGAGCAACAGCGAAGCTGAGACGCTGAGGCAGAGCTGATCGTGGTCCAGGCTCCATCTCATCTGCAGCTCAGGCAGTATCGGCCTGGGGTGGACACACACACACACACACACACACACACACACACACACACGTATACACTCACATTGGAATGCTTTTATTTGGATCTTATTTGTATTTATTTGGTGTCTGTGTATGCAAGCTTGCTTGTGCGTGCATGTGTGCGTGCATGCATGCATGTGTGTGTGTGCATGTGTTTGTTTGTGTGTACAGAACAGGACTTCTTATTAATCTCAATGTCATTGCTAAATCTCATATAACACTGCTCCAAACATCCCAAAATACCAGCCTGCTGATGAATTTTGGGAATTTGTGCAAGCCATACATTTGGCAGAAAAGAGAGAGAGAGAGAGAGAGTGTGTGTCAGAAAGAGCAAATGTCTGTGTAAAAGAGAATTTGAGACAAAACAAATGAAAGAGATAAAAAATGTGTATGTGTGTGTGTGTGTGTGTGTGCGTCAGGGCAGTCGCTGTGTGGTGTTTTTTGTGTCAGGCTGGGAGAACTGGGTCATGGCTTACTCTTGTATTCCAGCATCCAAAGACTCACTTTATGGCCGCCGGCCCTCAAGCTGACACGAGGCACCAACAGGACGAGCCCTCTGGACTTGGGTTTCCTCTCCGCCCCGTCCCATCAATATTTCAAACCCCAACAAAGAGAAAAAGACACTGGCACTGCGGACCACACACTCATCTCTGCCAGAGATAAGCCTTTCAACTGTAAGCCATACACCTCCATCTGCACAAACATCCCAATGTGGACCACCGCACACACAGTCATTTGCCTAATTCAGTGTTGTTCTAAAGAGTGCGATTTCTAGCGAATTCAACTACAAGGAACAGATTCAGATGTGCCGTCTTCATATGTTAATGCACTTGTATGCAAATACATGTTATTCACACCCTTTGTCCTCCCCAACCCCCCCCCCCCCCCCCACACACACACACACACACACACACACACACACACATACACATACACACACGCACATACATACAAAGGGCTTAAAGAAAGGAGGAATCTGTGCCTGAAGTTATCAACATCTTTGAATCTGTTCAATATAATTATCTGTTTTCACATCTTCAACGGCTTGGCCCACGCTTGAATTCAAGCGCAGTGCATGAGAACTTTAAGCCCTGCACACATACCATACACACACACACACGCCATAATACAGTGATATCTTGTAACATGATGCTAAAATATTCTCAAAGTGTGACAGCTCAACGCAGTTACTTTTTGGAATCGGCTGAGGAGCTAGGACAACGCTACTCCCGGGGAGTTGACAGCTCCCCCTTTTAAAACCGAACCAAAGCATTATTCAATGACTTCCTGTCGAACAAAAAGAGACTAACTATGCTGAGGGATCTTCTCTGCGGGGGATGTTGGGGTGGCGGAGGAAGGTGTCCTCTTTCAGATTGCATTCTGGGGGCTAAAGTGAGTCATCATCCCTCACTTGCAAATATAGTGTTGTGGTGTGTGTGTGTGTGTGTGGGGGGGGTGTTCTTCATGAGCTCTCAAAGAACAAGCTGGAGCACCATGAGTGTGTTCTCTCTCTCTCTCTCTCTCTCTCTCTATCTCTGTCATTCATTTATCCTGGAGGGGGGGGGGGGCATTCACCAGCCCGGGGGAAACAGTGGATTATAGCTACAGACAAATATAGAGCCGCAGCATCGTGTGGATTAACTTCCCAATTACTCTTTTCACGTGCTGCCAAGATATGGCACAGAAACACGCTGCAAATGGCTGTGCTTCTTCAGTGGCATTTCAGTCTCTATCCCCACGCGCTCCATTCGCTGCAAACCACAATAGATTCAGCTGCGTGTAAATTTCAAGGGGTCGACATGTTCGCGACTGGTTAAAAAAAACAAAAAAAAAACAACAACAGGCATTGTGATCAATTGTTCTGGCGGAAAGCGAAGACAAACATAAGGAGCCACGCTTGATAGTTGTCGTATCATCGATACATCAGGCTTACATTTCATAAATGGGAATGCTTAAAGCGTGCACAGCAGACAATCCATAAACAGACGTGACGAGAGGTTAGACTAAGGTCAAGTATTGATCGTGTTAAGACGGATGTCCTTGTGAGGATGCCTGAAAAATGCATTTGCATGGCAGGCAGTGTTTTTTTTATGCTGGGGCGCACATTCCTGAACCGCTGGAAAACAAAACGTGCCACAATGAAACCCACTTTCCCCACTCGCTTGGATGGTTACTACCTCTGCCCCAATTTAAAATGGATCCCAATGCAGCTCAGAGTGCCTCTACAAAGCAAAACAATATCACAAAGCAAAACAGGAATCTTGCCCACAGTAACCTAATGCTTTCAAGCAGATGCAGGTGATTGTGCACTGCAGGTAAGCAAGCCTACACGACTGTACTGGCATTGAGTAGTGCCTGCTTTGAACAGCACATCAATAATTTACCACATGAATCTGGATGGAAGGCAGTCATGAGAACACACTCAGAACAAACTTGTTGTTTTATGAGAGAATCAGATGGAGTGTACCGTCCCTTTCTAAGTTGGCAAGTCCATATATGAAGAACATCTCAGAACTCTGTGAGAATATCTCTGCTCTCCTTTTGAAGTGGATGTAATAGCCGGGCTACAACTAAAGCGTCCCATTTGCTTTCCGCGTTCCGGCAAGCAACTGATGCATTCCATTTGCAGAGCGTCTGCTGCAACAATTAGTTTCTACAATCAATGGAATGGTTTTCACCAGACATGAGAGCGCTGCGCAAATTCAGAAAAAATATGTCTTCCAAAACTGTTTGCAAACTAAATGCTTCAGTGGCACAGCCCCTGGTGTATCTCAACTGTAATTCTGCACAATTAGGCCTCCATCATTACCACACCCACCTACCTCCATCAGCATCCACCTGCTCTCTCTCTCCAACAGCTCACTCCACAAACATCAGAGTTATGCAGCCAGCCAGAGCAGAGCTGAGTACCGACGGCTTCCGCTAGCCCACCAGCCACATCCACGAGTTGTGTCAAAGTTCAGGAAGAGACTGGGGGCGGGGGTTGGACGAGAGTGTCGTTGTTATGGGGGTTGCATCCAGCCCACTTCATGCTCCATCAGATACACAAACAGTCGGAACAGCCGCCCACACACACGCACACTCAAACACACGCACAAGTTGGAGGTGGCGTAGTGGGTTAGCGTTGCTGCCTGGCAGTCTGACAACCCAGGTTCTATTCCTAGTTAATGCATCTCTTTGTCACTTTGAACAGATACTGGCTACCTTTACATGTGCCAGCCCTGCATCAGACTCTCTGTGTGTTTACTCTCTCTGCTGAGACTACACTTTGGCCCTGATGTCATGGCTTTCTCCCACGGCTGGATGCTACGAGTCATCTATTCATGTAGGCTACATCAGAGATACAAAGTTAGGGGAGTAGGCCAATGAGTCACCCGTGCGTCACTCAAGTCTTTCCCCTAAGCTACTCTACCTAAGCGTGTCCCAAACATGACTTCTTTTTCTTATTTAGCTCCCGTTTTTTCCACCTGAAATGTGGCGGCCCCATCAATATTAATAGAGCCCTGTTAAAGATGGATTTTTTTCCCTACCGCTAACAGCCAAAATGTTAGCAGTTCAAGCAACACTGCTGCTGTTTTCTGCTTTGAAAAGCTGAGGGAGAGGCATGACAAAAAAAGGGTCATGGTGGTGATGGATTTCTGCATAGTTTTACTCTGCCTGACTGGAGCTAAACTCACTGAGATGGGTGACAGGGTTAGCTGTTAGCCTTTGGATTATGTGAACTGAATAACTATGCAGTCCCTGGAATAAAACTGTTTGGGGATATATATATATACACACACACGCACAGATAGTTTTCCGTTTCCATTCCAATTTAATTTCACGATAATTAAATTAATTGGGAATTTCAGGGTTTAAAATAACACAAGGGAACCCGAAACAAGCGAACTGGCAAATGACTTAGCAAAGCCATAGCCATACAGCGAAGCCCCCCCCCCCCTGCCCCAACCGACATACGACCAACGGATGAGTAAGAGGGAACTGCTGCCGCTGCTACATAGCGTGACCTCCTTCCCATCACGTTTTTGGCTGCAGGCACTCATGGTGAGTCCCACACTTCATTTAATCGGGGAGAAAAAAAATATACGGCAGAGCGAAACGGTCCTCAAGGCAGGTGACTCAGAGGCCTGTACGGAGGGCGTCCGCTCGCAGTGGACCGAGCGGGGGGGCTGATGAAGAGGCCTCACAGCTACTTGCCCCCAATGACCCTCATGGTAGAGAGGCATTATCAAGAAGCAAGATGGACTGGGGTGAGGTGGGGCATCTTTCTTTCACCTCAGCACCTCAGAAGTCTCTTCCCTCCCTGTTGTCTTTCTATGCTTGCTAATTCTCCCCATGCTGTTAGTGTCATCCCTGAGTTCCGATGGCTGTGGGGGGGTGGGGGACAGAAAAACATTTGCCTGCATCTCCTCAGAACTTCCACCTGTGATGCATGGCAGGTAACACCCCCTCCACACACACACACACACACACACACTTTGTAATAGATAAAAGGTTTCATTTGTCCGACAGACTATTCCTCTTGCTGACACTTCCTGCCGACAAAAACAAGACAGTGCAATTAAAGTCGGCTGCTTTAGCACCTGCGTTGTCAACACCCGGCCAAAGCTTAATCTCTTCATTAAGCTATTTATTTGTGGCGGAGAAAGTTGGGAGGGGAAGAATCGATCGAGGCTGCCATTGTAGCTTTGAGGATTAAGGGCTAGCCATCGCTAAAGGGTATAGCTAACACTGCCTAAACCAAGGGGTGGGGGGAAAGAAGGGGAAAAGGAGGAAAATAAGGGTGAAGTGGGGCAGAAAAGTGCCTCCAGTGCCACCAGCTTAGCCCATCAAAGATGTGAGGGGGAAAAAGGATGTCCTAAATAGTATTGAGACTCACAGAATCTCCCGCAAGATGATGTAGTAAGCATGCATCAATAGGGCTCGTCTCAGGATCACAACATACAAGGGGCAATTTGTTTTGACTTTCGGGAGGCAGGGAAGCATCAGTGAGTTGAATATGCCGGCGGCCATAATGCCATTTCAGCCTCTTCCCTGTTATCAGAGAAGTGAGTGGATTGGCCTGTAATTTCACCCGGGGCTAGGGACTGTGACAGGCAGGGGGTGTTGATTTTCAGTGGGTGGTGTTTTTTTTAGTCCTTTTATTTTATTCATTTTTCATCCTTGGGAGCCCAGCTCTAAGATCAAGGAGAGCGACCTCATTGGCAAGAGAGACCAATGGCTTTTCCCCCCTGTGCTCCGTCCCCCAAAAGTGAGCATGCCACACCACACTACACCATGCCACACAGGCATCTGACAGAGTCTGGCCCCAGGGGCACTGACACTCTGGCGCTGCCCGCAAGGAGATTTGGCTAATCTGCAATGCCTCGAATGGAGATATGTAATGAGGCTCCATTGATCCGAGGCCATGCTGGCTTGGCATTGTTGACGTTAAGCCGAGGCTTTCTCTCTCTCTCTCTCTCTCTCTCTCTCTCTCTCTCTCTCTCTCATCAAAAATGATTGTATTTTCAATCAATCATTTTGCGAACGAGGTGGGTTCCTAAATCATTTCCAGGTCCACTGCTGTTTCATCTGATCCAGGGCTTTGTGTGGGAGCATGCAATGTGCTGTCAATCACAGAGCTGAACGGCATCGCTAAAGATGGAACAGAGAATACATTTTCCTTTATGCAACTCCCTGTATTTAATATCAGCATGATAATGGGCTGATTAGCGTAATTACACTTAGCTGCTATATGGTTTTTAAGTGCAGAAGGACTGATGTCAGAATGCTCAGCCTTGCATATTCACTGCAGAAGAACACAGTCAGTTACTTCAAAACATACATTTAGCAGTCAAACATCGGTGCAGTTAAAACCAAATGTATTTACACTCATTTCCACAAATTTTGATTTATTTGAATGTATTTCTATTTTACCAATTGGTTTCTTTTAACTGGAAATGGCATAAGCATAAGAAAAAAGATGATACATTGTGCTAGAGATATAAATAGAAAAAACTATTTCTGTGTTTATGGGTATGAATAATAACAGGTTTACTGTACATTATTTTTTTTTTACAATTCAATTTACAATTCAATATATTTCCCTCTAACCTTTCCATTACATTCTTTCCTGTGTGTAGGCGACCTTGCCTCAGAGAGCTGATGACTTTGCTGATGACTTTTGCAATATTAATGAACTGTTCAAGTGAGACCAATCTATGGTGTTTGGTTGCGTTAGGACACATCTATCTTCCCTAAAAAATGGGTTGGCAACAGAGGCTCCACCTTTGACTAATGGTTTACCGTCTCTCTGGTTCTTCAGACTCACTGTGCAGTCTTCCCAACAGGAGAAAAGAAAGGGAGTGGGGGGTGGGCCGATGTCATTAATATGACCACAGCAGACCACTCCGAGCCAGCGATCCAGTGGGAACGGGCTAATGCAATGCTAATAATCTTGTTTCCTCCTATCTTAGTCATTTTTTTCTGTGTGTATAGCCAGAACTGACCTTCACATGTTCCCAGAGGAGGTGTGAAGATAATGCATGCAAGTGTGTGTGTGAGTGTGTGAGGAACATAAAGAGTGCATGTATGAGTGTGCATATGAGCATGTGTAAATGTTTTGCAGGAAAACAACAGAGCTTGAGCTGTGTGTGTGTGTGTGTGTGTGTGTGTGTGTGTGTGTGTGTGTGTGGAGGTTGGTTGGAGGGGGAAGTCACCAGTGAAATGTCAGGGCTTTTAATTAGAGGCAGATGGAGACGTGACACCGAACATGTCAGATGGAACCGAAGCGAGCCCCCGAGTGGCTCTCGGGAAAGAGGGAACATTCTCACAGCCAGGCGCCCAGAACGCATGTTATGGTTGGAGGGGGGGGGGTTCCTTGACCACCGTGACCATCCCTCCTCCTCCTCCTCTCTCCTCTTCTCTTGCAGGGGGAAAGTAAGAGGCGACAACGGTCTAAATGTCAGGTCCCAGATGCTTCGTGACCAGGGTCCTTCTCTCTGCCTCTCTCACACCTCTCTGATTTCCATAACTCGTTAATATCGCAGTGTTCACAATGACAGGGGGCCTCTACGGGGAAATCAAGCGAGCCGACGGAGCGAAGCATTTGATCAGGTCTGATTAAATGTTTTTATGAAACACAATCGAGGGTGCAGACGGAATGACTAAATAAGCCTGCAAAAACGCACGGAAGAGGCGCCCTGCTGTCATAACAGCAACTCCTCCTTTTTTCCCCCCCTGATGACGCAAAAAAGGCAATAACTGAAAAGTGAAAGAGAGTTTAAAAACAAACTGCTGCCTGGGCAAAGGTGCTAGCGGATAATTGTAATTGTAATTTATTTATTTGAACAGGGACAGTGCACAAAAACATTATTAGATGTCTTGTGCCAGCTTGTAGCGAATTGCTAGTTTCTGCCCATAGTCCCTGGGCAGGTAGATGGAGCAATAATATACAGACAAAGTATTTACAGCATACAGTACAGATTCACAAAGTTATAAAAATCTTTACAGACATTATTGTCCCCCTACCCCACCCCATCTAAAACTACCCCCCCCACACACACACACACAATAATTTAGCTCAGCAATTCATAGGTGGGAACAAGTCTGCTTGATCCGCGCACACATAGATATTCTCTGATTGCGATGATGACGGCTAATTATTTTTCACATCCTATTTCCTCCGAGAAGCTCACCTCAGGGCGAGGGAACTAAATTACACCTCAGAGTCATTACGGGGCCAATTATGAGGCGCTGAAATTCAAGGCCACTGTCAACACCGGTGACAGCCACAACTGCGCTGATTTGACCAAACAATCTCATCCGATACCTGACAATCAAAACGTAATGAGGGAACGACCGAGGGTGTCGAGGCTGACACTGTCGCTTTTACTAATTTGAGGTGTAAGTGAACCTGAGTGTGTTTTTAATTACGAGCCCTCATTGGGGGCCTGGTCTCTGCCAAGCCCTTTAAACAGGACCCTTTCAGAGGATGGTGGGCAGTCTGCCTAAATGGCCAAATGCTAAATGACTGACCTTTTGAGACTTAGAGAGCCGCCCAGCAGTGTTGACAGTGATTCCTTGTGCAATGTTTACCACCCTGACAGGAAAGAGGAGAGTAAGAGGGACACAGAGGGAGAGAGACATGGGCAAAAAGAAATGAATAGAATGGAGAGAGAGAGAGAGAGAGAGACATGGGCAAAAATAAATGAATAGAATGGAGAGAGAGAGAGAGAGAGAGAGAGAGAGAGAGAGAGAGAGAGAGAGAGAGAGAGACATGGGCAAAAAGAAATGAATGGAAAGGAGAGAGAGAGAGAAAGAGAGAGATATAGGCAAAGAGAAAGGATTGGAATGGAGAGAGAGAGAGAGATACAGTAGAAAGATAGTGAAGGAATGAGAGAGAAAGAGAAAGAGGGAGAGAGATCTAATAATCATTGTGTCCTATCCCCCTGAGCACTTCTCGCCTGCTCACCACTGGTGCGAGGCCACTGTGTTGGAACAGCTGCTTCCGACTCTCCCTTTTAAAGGCTGACAAGTGATGAGGGGCCGCAGTAACAGTGGCAAGTGCTGCTCTGGACAGATAAAAACGCCACTAGGATGAGCCCCTCTATAAGCAGAGAGAGGAAATACAGACATACAACTCGCACACGGATGCACACACACACACACACACACACACACAATACTCTACACAAACAGTTTTGAGGATTTAAGAAAGTACAAAAGCTCCAAAGTCTAAAAGAATCTGTTTTCTCTAGAGGGAGACGTTGTCTGTGGATATGCTCGTAGCAAAGGCTGCTCTTTTCATAGTCAGCAGATACTGGTCAGAGATCAATGGGCCGCAGTGCACCGCGCTCGGCCATCCCGGGGAACAATTACATGAGGTACGCACCTTTGGGCACCAACCCCCCCGGATTCTCCCACTCGGTCATGTCCACTGACAGCCTCCCTTTGCTCTTTGCTGCCGCTTCCTTTTGATGTTACAAAACTCCCTAAGCTGCTGTATTTAAGGCGTGAAACATTTTCTCTCTCTCTCTATCTATCTCTCTCTCTGCCCCTCTCAGTTGCTGAGAGAGAGAAAAAAAAACGAGGAAAAAACCAATACTAATAAAACGAAAATCCAAACAGCAGAGAGGAGGAGACGGTTCAAATCAACACACATGGTGACACTCCAAACATGTGGGCGTGTGCCAGCGTCAACAACATGGCTTTGATGTTCCGACATGATCTGAAAGGTGTGTGTGTTTGTGTGTGTGTGTCTGTGTGTTAAGGCAAGCCACTTTTTTATATTTCCTGAAATTACTGCCGTAGCCACTTTTCAGGTTTCCCTGACTGACGGCTACAAATGAATATTGTGTTTGCTTCAGACCCTCTGAAGCCACGCTGATCTTGCCTGAGACTCTTTTAAAAGAACGAATGACAGCAGTATAACAGAGGTACTGCTGCACCCGTAGAAAAAAACAACAACAACAAAAAAAGAGTAAAGGAAATAAAAGAACAGAAAACCCTACCTCCGCTCAATTTCATGTTCTTCCCAACAGGGGAAGCCCGAGCCGCTGGTGTGTCTGCGGAGAGCGTGCTGAGTTGAGGGAGCCGGAGTGACAGCTGGATTAACCCTTAAAGGTGTAGGTTTTTGAACATTCTAAGTTCCGCAACAATTGAAGGTTCTAAAATTCTATGTTGAATTCAATGAACCCAGATATTCTTTAGAATGTTAATTTCCCAACATTCCCGTCACACCGGTGTGACGGTACTCCTTTAAGGGTTAATAATAAGAAGCAAACCGGGAGTGTGTCCAGCTCACCTCCACACCCGGCACAAAACTCATCTCCACTCTTACAGCCCGATGTGGACCACAACAACCCCACAGCAAAGGTGTGATGAGTCTCAAGTCAGTGAAGCAGGCCAGGACGTGCACGGCCTGACACACACACACACACACACACACACACACACACACCATATGTTAGTGTGCAAGGGTGTATATCTGTGTGCATGCCCTTCTATGTATGTGTGAAAAAGAGTGTGGGCTATTTCGACTTGATATAAGTATGTGACTCAGAGACAAGCAATGGCTGGCAAGCATGAGAGAGAAAGGCATGTGTGTGAGGAGGAAAGGTGATGTTTTCTATATATATATGTACACCACAGAAGGGTCTGTTGGAGAGACTCTTTTCCTGTTTTAGATTGTTTCTGCCCCAGAGGTCTCCAACCCCAGACTGTATTGGACGATGGGGAGCAGGAAGTATGGTGTGTGTATATGTGTGTGTGTGTGTGTGTGTGTGTGTGTGTATGTGTTCACAAGATTTCCCATTTACCGCTTCGCCTGGGGCTTTGATTTCGCCTGGATCTCCTTGCCTTTGCCATTGATCGCTTTTGGAGCGGTAGACGCAGCACGAGGCGGGAGGCTTTTATTTGGTTGCCCTTTCTCCTCTCCTTCGGTTTTTTTTCTAAACTTTCCTCCGTTTTTTCGCCTGCTCCCTGTAGGACGGTCCATCCATCATCGGCGGCCTTCCGCATGCACAGGGGGAGGCGGGGGACAGCCGGCCGGTGCGGTGGGTAATAAGGACATTAAATGCCTCTTACTGATGCTGGCTGTAACGAGGCGCTGACCTTCGCAGCTTCACGGCTGATGAAGACAGGGGTGGTGGTGGTGGTGGGCCTGGTAGTGGTGGTGGTGGGGGTCACGCTGTTTAAATCAGACTGGGCCATATATACACAGAGTGTGTGTGTGTGTGTGTGTGTGTGTGTGTGTGTGTGTGTGTGTGTGTGTATTCATATATGGCTGTATTCACTGGCTTGTAAGTGAGAGGACTGCAGACAGGACCAGACATTCACAGGTACAAGTTACTATTGGAAACACCAGCCACACTGTGACTGCATTATGCAGTTCGTAAAGTTTGCCATGTCACTGTATGGCGAAAGTGTTTAAGTGACCATGCTCTCCGTGCTTGAAAGATAAATCTGTAACTCCGCCTAAAGCTGTCCAGCACGCGATCCTCTGGCCTTTTTCTGAGCCATATGTGGCACAGAACAAGAACTGCAAACAGGGAGACATTTCCGACTGCAGGAAACATACATTTTTCATTGCTAGCGCTTGACCGCCCCTGAGAGGGTTTTTCTTCCATCTCCTCCTCACTTTCCTCCTGATATACCCTTCTTACGTAACTCAGCTGTTACACTGGGGGAGAGGGGCTGGGGTGACAGGCAGGAACGAGAGAGAGAGAGAGAGAGAGAGAGAAAGAAAGAGAGGAGAGAGAGAGAGAGAAAGAAAAAGAAATGAGAGAGAGAGAGACGACGGGCTTGCCAGGGAACTTGGGATGGGTTGAGGTTAACGTCATCCTCTCTCTCTGTTCTCCTGACAATGCCCTGTCTTTGTGACCTGTTCGAGTGTGACCGGGTGACAGTTTGAGGCCAGAGCGTATCATGTTGGGCTTCGCTCGCTGTCCAAGCCCCTTTGCCGCGCTTCACAGCCACTTGAACCCACACGCTGACCCCAACGGACGCCGCTGGCCAACAGGCTCAGTCGGAGGAAGCGAGTTGTTGTAGAGACACACATACACATGCACTGTATCTGCACACTGGCCATTTCAAAGTGGCCATCCAACATGGCCGACTAGAACGCCGTGTAGAATGACAAAGGGAATCTGTGTTATCATCATGGAATTGCTGTAATGGCACCACATCATACAGAGCTCCCTTTTCCGCCGTACATTAGTCTGGACGGAGAGCTCCTTTTATCTCCACTTCAGAGCTAACCAAGAGCCTGTCTAGGATTTCACCACTGCCAAGAAAACACACACAAAAAAAAAAAGAGTCTGAAGCAACCATTCTGAAATCTGGATGGCTCCTGGAGAGCTGGCGTGATATCACATGACAGAACTCCACAGAATCTGAAAGGAGCAAATATAGCCCCCGAAACCTCCACCCACATCCGGCCTTCTGTAGACTTAATTTGTAGTTTCCTCGGAATGATGCACACAGTCCATAAAAAAACTAAATAGATCAACTGCACAAATTAAATGCTAGACCAGGTGGCCTACTTAAGACGCAGAAAAAATGTGTCTCACACACTAAATAACAACCTCTGATGAGTCCAGGAGACCCATCTGATTTGATCAGTCGATGTGAAATTTGTAATGTGTGCAGTGAGCATCATGCAGTAGCCTTTGCAGACCGTGATTTGGTGAAATGTGATTACAAGAAACAGCTCTCCGAGACAGATTCTTCTTTTATTTAACACCATCAGTGCTTCCTAAGGGATGGGCTGGCAAGCAATCTAAATCATTAACAGCACACACTACTGCATTAATGGAGTCAACAAGCCCTGCTGAAAACACAGTCACACGTGTCTCAGTATTGACAGCGTTCATATAGGGGCTGTGGGCTGTGGCCTTGGAGGTGTTGACAGGGTGGGAGAGAGGTGCGAAAAGCTGGGGTGACTTACGGAGTGAGTGCCACTCGTCCTGCCGGATGGTCTTGGTGATGTTGTAGGAGAGATTCTTGGGTATAGTGGCTGAGGAGTAGTGGTACTTGATGTAAGAGCATCTTGCAATGGAGCCTGTGAAAAGAGAGAGAGAGAGAGAGAGTGTGGGGGGAAGGAGAGAGAGGGGGCAAAAACAGAGAGGGCGTCGGTTAATGTGAACCCTGTAGACGATTGCGAAGGCTGTGTCATTACCCTGAAAATTGGCACAATCATCCAAAATGGCAGCACAGGGGCCTAGCACTACCAACCGGAGACTTTTCATCAGCCATCAGTGGAATGATGTCTCTTTTCTTGCACAGCAAAGTCGTCACAAAAGCACATTTCTCTGATCCTCGCCGTAGGAAAACAATAGTGAGGAGAGCAATATTGTATCAGCGCTATTGTACGAGGTTCTGGAGAAATCAACTAACGGGGAGAGGGGGGTTCTAATTCATTGTCTTGCGTCTCCACTACCATGTCAAAAAAGAGTGTGTGTGTGTGTGTGTGTGTGTGTGTGTGTGTGTTGGGGTGAGGAAGAAGGAATTCATTAACGGCTGCCACACAAGTGGATCTGTTATTTTCGAGTGCAGTCAAGCTGTCACTTTTTGACAGGGATGTGCTCGGCCCACTGGAATTGATGAAAAAGTCAACTAAGAGGAGAGTTTTTAATACCCTCCACCGCTAGATGGTCAGGTCAGTCGTTGCATTGGGAATCAGCATAAGCATCTCAAACAACAAACTCAAGCTTGGGGTGAATGTAAATGCTGCCATTACAGGCTATCTGTATTCATTGCTACTGCTTAGCAATGCCTGAGAAGTACCTGAGATGTCCATCAACTATTCCACCATAAAGCCCAAGACGCATCTGGAATACAGAACAGGTCTTTTCAGAGTACTGCGTAGAGTGTGTGTGTGTGTGTGTGTGTGTGTGTGTGTGTGTGTGTGTGTGTGTGACAGCAATGCAGTGTAAAACTCCTCGTCAGAACTAAAAATAAATGTATAATGTTTTGTCAATGTTTGTGAACTGTATCTCGAATGATCATACAGTAATAACTCATAGAAACCCCATGTGGAGACACTGTTCTGCTTTGCTACCACCATGAATAATACATGCCAAATGCTACGTAGATAAACACAGTCTAAACAATCAAAAAATCATGTGTTTTATGTAAGAAATATGTTTGACATTGTGTTACATCCGTGAGGGGACTCATAATGAGGAGCTATAAGCTCACAAATTATTAACATTTTATTTGTGAAATATTTTAAAATGCCATGGGGGATTAACTAGGCAGTTAAAAAAAGGTATTGCCATGTGTGTAACAGTGCATGGTCAAGTGGTGTCACACACATCTACTGTAGTTGCTAAAAGTTACAGTACTATAGAGTGCATGGTAGGGTAAGTGAAACTGACAAAATGCTCTCTCTCATTCAGCGTATAACCCTGAGACATTTCTGCTGTTTGAACTGGGTTGTTTGTGTGAGGCCTGTCTTGGCATGGTCTGTGGCGCTCGGGAGGTAAATGGGTTGCACAGCATGGGACGGAGAATGGCAGTGTGCTTACCACTCTCTCTCTCCCTCTCTTTCTTTCCATTTCTCTCTCTCTCTCTCAACTCTCATCTCTCTCTATCTCTCTCTCGTTCCCTGTTCAACAGCAGGACGTCTCAGGGAATTTATACTGCAGAGGCCTGAGATAACTACGTGCAACACCTTTTTCCTTCTAGTTCTCTCTCTTTCTCTCTGTCTCTCAGTTTTACTTTTCTATAGCCCTGGACTACATTTTTCCATAGGCTTTTGCAACACCATAAGATTTATTTCCCTTCTCTTCTCTTTCTTTCTCCCTTATATATCTCATATATCTTTGATGGAATACTGTTCTTACAGACATGAAACATTATTTTTCTTCCTTTCCCTTTGCCACCCCCCACCCCCCCTCCTCCTATATAGCCTCTGACAGATCATTGCACTCAGCCTGTGTTTATGTCTCTGACTTGAACAAAAACAGAATCAGCCATCTGCCTGCCTCTGACAACAAACTTCTCTATACCAGCAGCCATTTCATGGCGCTCTGCATCCAGGCCCTTCCCCGGGATGAGGAAGGCACTCATTTAGCACATCCCTTTTAAAGCCCGCATGCGGCAAGAAGGGCCTGATGCGAGTCCACTGAGACTGGAAGCGCGCAAATATGGAGAGAGAGATACAACCCCTCGCTAATCGGTAGAGACGTGTGCTTATGTGCACTTGTCCTGAAGCGTCTCTCTCTCTCTCTCTCTCTGCAAAGACACATACACACACACACACATGCATGCATGCAAACTCAGTCTCACACTCACTCACACACACACACACACACACACACACACACACACACACTCACTCACCCACTCACCCGTGCCCCACATGGGAATGCAGTAGCTGACAGGGGTAATTACGCATTTGTCAGAGTCTCTGTGCCAGCAGTCTCTTTCGATGCTCACTGCACTGATGCCGCACACACACGTCCAACACATTATTTTACGCTAATGTGAGAGCCTGCCTGAGCACAGACTGAGACATGGGTCCTCCAGCCTGGAGCACAGGGGTTCCGGTGGGGGTATGGGGGGCAGGGTGACATTGCCCCCATCCTTCCAGGAACCTGTGCCACGGCAACTAGCACAAAAATCTATACTGTGTTAAATGAATACCAAGACACCTCATTGATTAATCAATGATCAGTATCATGGCCAAACACAACGAAACACATACTCTGTGCAGGCGTGCGTGCTAATGCAACTAAATTACGCTAGATATGCTAATGCTAATAAAGTGGCTGCTTAAACACTCAGTGTTTCATCTTGCACAGAATAACTACGAATGTGTTATGTTTGAGGTTGCATACAGTATCAAAGTAGTGTGTATTTGGGAAATATTGGCTAACCACAGCATTTCTCATCCGTGCATATGTCTCTGAGATATTGACTGTGGGATGATGGGGAGAGAGAGAGAGAGAGAGAGAGAGAGAGAAGGGCTGGTCCTCTATCTTAGAAAATCCCACAACAGTTACATTATCACCGCCGATTGTTCCAAGCTGCTTTAGCCCCAGTCTTAGTGAAAACCCTACTCAAACATCTCCCATTACATTATGGACGACTAGCACGGATCGCTATAAACAAACACACATCCTCAGACACACACTCACACATATACACACAGTCTCCCAATGGTGCAGGACTCAATGTAATCAGAACCGATCACTCTCACAGCAGCGGATAGTTCTGGCTTTCCGTATGGATTTTTTTTTAAAGCCAAAGCAGCCTTCCGAGGAATCCCGCAGAGGATCGCAAAACGGACCAATGAGAAGTAGCAACAGTCCTTCACAAAGCAGAAAGATTGGCTTATTGTCTAGGAGGGGGGAATGGCTCAGCTTTTATCATTATCTGATGCAGTGGTTTCATTTGAACATGTCTGTGCTTGTCATTTGGCTGCTTTATACCTCTTCTCCCTGCACAAATGCACAGGATGGAAAGGGCGTTAGAGAGCCATTATATGTGCTGCTATTGAAACTCCTGACTTCACTGGTTACTATGAGTCTCTAGAGTATTCTGCAGTGTGAGAGATGGAATGGGAGAGAAGACAAACATGTATATACACGTAGGAGGAGATGGAGGTCATTGTGCCTCCTGACCTCCTCCTGATTATTCTGAGGTGCTTCTGTTATGTTCCGATATGGCTTCTTTAAGTCATTAGTATTTCAATACCAAGCGCCTGTACTAGACTTGTATGAGCGAGAGAGAGAATGCCCACCGAATCTTCTCTTTATCATTCAACCCAGCAACACAAAAACTGACTGAACATGCCGGCACAGGAGCTGAGAAGCACTCTAAACCCTCAACAAAATAATATTATACAGAGAGGAGAGTGGATCTTCAACTTTAATATAGTTTCATTGTCAAGTAGAACTTAGACGGAGAATTGACCTATCGCAAGCCCCGCCCATCGAACGTGGATGAGCCAATGGCAGTCCAGTAGCTCCGCACATGTAGATAAAGTCCGACAGCTTCACCTTATGGCTCCATAGAAATGCATTAGAAGCCGTGATTTTTTTCCGGTTTTATGGGATTGTATAGTGATATAAATGGAAAAGGGACGACCAAACGACATGTGTGGGATTAACGCAACACTGATACACAGAATAATGGCTTTCAATCTTGATTATGCTTTTTTGTTATTATGTTAAATTAGATTAAATTATCTCCTCCCAGCTCTCCCCTATTTTAAGCAAAGAGTTAAACTTACTCCTTAGCAAACCACAATGAAACAGTGTTCCACCACTCTATGAATTAAGCCAAATAGTTAACTCAATGTAAGTAAGATAAAGAAGATCGTTTATTGTTCTCAGCACTGCCAGCATTATGTATAAAATGATTGTCACTTAGAGGAGACTCGTAAACGACTAAGGTTAGCATAGTTAGCTAACCGTTGCTAACGTGCTAGCATCGTCTCGTCATAAAAGCATGGGGCTGTGCACAGTAGTGTAACATTTATTCACCAAAAATTAATAAAGTGGAAGTCGCTCTGCAATGTAGACTATGTTTCCGTTTATTTGCAGTACCATGTTCCTTACATGACATGACCTGGTGCCCTAGCAATATGCATGCAAGTCTATCTAGCACAGCTAGCTATTAATATCAGTAGGACTGTGTCTCAAATCGCGTACTTCTGCACTTACAGTACAATACCTAATTTGAGTGCATGAGGGTGTTCACACTGAAAATTCCAACGACACGAAGGGCGCTGCAAGTTCCCGGATGGTGCACTCATAACGGTCAAAAAGCTGAGTGTGCAACGCTGGACACTTTTCGCCCTTAACGGACGCCATCTTGGCCAAATAGCGGAAGGGGAGGGAGCGTTTTCAAACTCGTGGTAATCGCGGTTGAGAAAGCTGAAGCAGCAGCAGTGGAAAACAGACTTTACGGAGGTACAAGCAAGTTATAACATAAACGGTTCATGTTTTGACACAGTATGACCATGTCACTGTCGAATTGAGGATGCCAATAAAGTTATATTAAAATGTTTGCGATCGTCATTTCCGTGAAGTGCACGGAGTTAGTGTTTGATATGAGACAATACTATTTTGTTAAAATTTGCGCACTCCGCCAGTAAGCACACAGTGCACATAGTGTACTACACAAAAGTGTACTCACATAAGTACACCAATTGAGACAGACTCTGAGTCCCACTCGCCCCCCGTCTAAGTTTGTCACCCAACAAACCTAGATATTAATTTTTATACATGTGTCTCCATACTGGAGTTGTTCAACGGATTCTAAATGAAATCAGGTCCATGGCTCTGTAAAAGAGCCTCTTAGGTTGTAACTTTTACAGACAGGCTTACAGCTACCATTGAAGTTCTAGTCAACTCCGTGTACTTGCCGGTACTCGACTGGTAGAAAGGTTCCACTGAACCTATTTTGTTGGCTGACTATGAGATGAGATTACCTCTCAGCGCCACACCGAATACAAACAACAAATTGTTTTGGCAGCTTATTGAAAGTGTGGCCAGGGGTTTTACCTAAAGGCAACGTGAGGCCTGCCAAAGAGGAGACAAATGGATTTGAGCAAGTAAATGCAACACGACAAAAAACTTCCAAGCGGCTTGCAGGGGGGAGTCTCTTTGACAGCAGAGTCTGAGTAAAGGTTCAAGACATGCCGAAGCTGTCAAGGACAATTGCCTTTCTGTGTCACAGGAAAGCCCGAAGATCCTGGAGCTTTTCTTAACTCAACGTGCCTTGCGTGCCACAGACCTTATCCTTTGTTATCGCTGCAGGCTGAGCTAGTTCCTGCTGAGAATGTCTGCCTACAGGTAGTGAATATCTTCTGGCTGTCTGGTGTCATCTGTAAAGCCTCTACTGCCCACCTGTTTACAACCCAAGAACTATAGTGTGCATCTGCCCCCAACCATGAACACCTCATGCTACCCACGCAGGTCACACAGCCTCTTCAGAGACCAATCACATCCAGCCTGGCAATTGTTTGACCGTCTGCCCTTAGGAAGGAAATACGGGCCTATCTGAGCAAGGATACCCCCTTAGCAGTCAGAACAGCTCCCATTCCCTGATTTCTCCCATAGCATCAAGTCCACCCCTTTTTAAAGTATATTTTTCTGGGCTTTCTTGCCTTTTTATTCTCATAGGATAGTGAAGAGAAGGACAGGAAATGAGAGGGAGAATTAGGGTGGAAATGGGAAATGACCCAGGTCGGACTCGAATCCTCGTCCTCATGGACCCCCGCGGTCTCCATTTTTTGCCAGGAATGTGATGAAGTCCATTGCTAGCTTCATCTAGCAATCACTTATTGCAGTCACATGAACTAGAAACCATAACCATGAAATACTTTGCAGGGTGTTAATAGATGCTAAGTCAAAATTGCATGAAACTTAAACGAGAGCAAGGAACAGTCGGCTCCCGTCCCACTGCCTGCTGTGCACTGTCTGCAGAATATGGCAATTACTTTTCAATAATGTGTAATAAATGGAATGACTAGTTAGTGAAATCAAAGTTCCCAAGCCGCAAACCGATTGGACGTTCCTATCTTGGGGCCATCCTCAATGATATAAATGGAATTGAAGAAATATTGCAGTTGACACAGACATTTTAATCATGGAGCTGGGTTTTTTTCTGAGTAATAACAAGCTCGTTTGGGTAGAGGAGATATCTGTTTCCATCGCATTATCTTTGCTTTTCTGCATAACGAATTTGGATTTAGCTACAGTGTATCCCTTACTGTATAAACATGTCCTTGGTTGTGTGTCAGAGGTTATACAGTTACACATACATACATATATATATACAGTTCTGTGGATATATACATACAGAGAAGGTACATACACATGCATGTTAAAAATACAGAGGTGTATGCCATACTATTTAAAAAGATAATTATGCAGGATAATTCTAATATTATTATACAACTGCAGTATTGCTGATGGCTCGTCTGCTGGTAAATGAACAGTTGTCTCATGACTTATTTGTATTCTAATACATTTTTAAGATTGTTTATGGCTGTATTCTATTTTAGGAGCAGGGATTGGATCTAGCTTTGTCATGAGTTGGAATCGTGCCCTTGTTCTGTTGAGGTGGAGGGTGAGTCAATTGCATTCTTCTTTTTATTTAACCTTTCATTTTGAAGGGGTGGATTTGATGCCAGTGCCTGCCTTATCACAAGGGCATTTTCTCTTCCTTTCGCGCGGATTAATAATGATGATTTTCCACAGCCGAGGCGGCGGCTCGAGCCAAACCGTGAAAAATGAACCTAGCCGATTTGCTAAGCTTCCTCTCGCCACACACACTTGTCCTAAAGCACTCGGAATCTCTCTCTCTGTGTATCTGTTCTCTCCCTTTCTCACGCACACGCACGCGCACGCGCACGCGCACGCGCACACACACACACACACACACACAGTAGTCCAAAAAAGCACACATAGAATCTTGCTCTATATCTCTCCCACAGCACAGAGTCTCTCTGTAGCTTGTTTCTCTGTTATGTGTGTGTCTCTAGCTGTCTCTCTCATGTACACTCACACATGTACTGTAATGTTACATATACATATACAAACATACATGCATACTACTATATACACATATAGAGATGCTCTAATCCTACTTCTGTCAGAACACACGCAAAGACCCAAAAATACGCAAACACATACATACACACACACACACAAACAAACAAACAAACAAACAAACAAATGTGCACATGCACAAAAATCCACCCCTGCTCTTTTCCTCTTTTCTGCCTGGATAATTCTCTGTGATATGGCTTCCCCTGTGTGTGACTGCTTTAGTCAGCGGCTCGTCCCTCCAACTCCTGTGTCTGTGTGTGTGTGTGTGTGTGTGTGTGTGTGTACACTGGTGACTACTAACCCTGACAGCTTCCTCTCCCCTGAGAAAAGGAGCTCACGCCAGTCAAGCAAAAAGTGCTGATCCAGATTACTGAACACCGAGCCAGATACACCAGCTCCACTCATGTCATGTTGCTCAGCGCAAACATCAATGTGGCCCCACAGATTAAAAGCAAAACAGAAGGCAAAAAGCCGACCGTGATCGACTGGCTGATGCTCTAAGCTGGTATTGATCGCTGGATCTGATCAGCCTGGTGGGAGAGTTTCATTACATATAAGCTTAGATCAGTCCTAAACCCCTTATAGATATTTATTTATAAAAATGCCGTACATAAACCAGGTGGACCCTATCCATAATGTGCCCTTAGTCATTGTAAGATCGGGAGTAGGAATCGGCCCAAGACTAGCTAAGTTAAAAAGGAGAAAATGTCACTATGCAGCCTTGCAGTGGTCTGTTGTGTTCTACTTTCCAAGCGTTACGTTTTTAAGTTCCGCACATTTATCAGTCTGATCTCACCGACCCGGCCTGATCTAACAGGGACCCCCGCTGAGAGAGCAGGAGTCTCGGTCATCGCAAACACAGAGTTATGTCTGGCAACTTGAGTAGCGAACGAGCTGTCAAGGAGGAGGCATTAGGCTGCCACTATCCTCGGGAGCTGAAACTCAAGACACAGCATTAGGGGCCTCTCTCCGGCCAGCACCAAACCAGATAAAAGACTTCTTCTTCCCCCTCAAATGATGAATTATTGAATGGCGAGAAGTGGCTTTGTTTCTGAGTGGTAAATGACATCGGAGGATTCAGAGAAATGAGTCAGGGGGCTGGGGGGTAGAAGGGGGTTGGAGGGTGGGGGGGGGGGGGGGTGTAGACATTTTGGCTGCAGCAGGCAGAGCTGTTCATCTCATTTAATGGCAAATGGAGCACAGTTACACACACACACACACACACACACACACACACACATACATTTATTCCATAACAATATAACAAATGATGGAGTGAAAGTGCTCATTCCACCAAACCAGCATGATGCCAACTTGGTTGATGTTACCCAAAGGAAATATGCGGTTGAGGGCAGAGGGACCATCTTTGCATTTAGTGTCCTTTGCCTGCCCCCTACGCTGGGTGACAATACACCCACACACACTTACAACGGACAAAATGCTGATCAAAGAAAATCTGATAAGCAAGTGGAACCTGGGACTCGAATGCCCTACTTGCAACTTCTCTCTGCTACGTAGTATATGCAACCCCTCTGGTAGGGAAAGTCTGCCCACCACCCTTACCTCCCCACAACTCCCTCCATGAAATATGAAATATTTGAAATATTTATAGCAAAGGATTCAGGCATCCCTCTCTCTCTCGCTCTCTCTCTCTCATAGGCTCGAAGGCTTCCAGCACTGAGGGAGGTAGAGGAGGCGGCTAGGGCCCTGCTCCTTCTACAAATATTTATCTGCGAGTGACTAATTATGCGTTCGCAGTGAAAACAAAGTCACTTAAGCAGGGTCACCGGAGGCCACGGTGACGTCAACGACCCCATGTCCTCTCCCAGTGTGTGTGTTTTTTTTTCTTTTCAGCATCCGATTGTTTTACTCTACCGTGAAAAACAACATCCTACCCCTACTTACCTCTAGTTAATGGCAGAGAAACAGAAGCTGCTCTTTTTTTTGAAAACCAAATGCTTTCCTCTTTTCCCTTAAGAGAACACGAAACGCGAGGTGTTTCATAAAGCTAGCTGTAAATAGGGTTCAACGCTAACTCCTCCCGTGATTCAGATTGATGGATGCTCTCATCACACATCCTTCCTGGCTCTCCATCTCAAAGGCACAGGCCTCTGATCGGTCCCACCTCCTCTCTCTCTCTCTCTATGAATATTTTCGAGTGATTGCTTTTCTGTTACTTTTTTTTTCTGCTTTTCCCCCCCCACCCCGGTCACTGGGAATGCTGAATAAACACAAACTGAAGGCTGTATACATTTGGGTGATGTAGCTGTTTTGTGATTGCAGAAACGCAGCGGGGCTGAGAGTAGTAATCAGCCGCCCCGGCACCACGGCGATCCATTTCATATCGCACCCCATCGATCAGACTCTCTCTCTCTTTGCACCCTCCCTCTACTCTCCCTCCATCTTTTTCCCTCCCTTCCTCTCTCTCTTTCTCCCTGTCTCCCTCTCTCTTTGCACACTGGCTCTCTCTCTCTCTCCCCACCCTCTCTCTTGACCTGTGAAGCTGTGGTGCTGTTTCCTCCCATCCAAATGGATGCATTAGTCACAATTACCTCCATACTGCTTGTCCCCTTGCCCTCCATACACACCACAGGGCAGCCCAGCTGAGCACCTGCCTCACCGAAACAGCAGGTGAGTTTAGTCGTGATGGAGGAAAACCAGTATCCTCAGTTTAGGTATTCATTAACTGTTGACAGGACAGCAGCAGAGTGCTGAACGACTAGAGAGAGATTTTATTTGCAGGTAGATAATAACTTTGTCATAAAATGCCAGCAGATAAATTACAATAACTGATATAAAAAAAAAACTTGAGTATTTGCAGTTCTCAAGTCATAACTGCAAGATTAAAAGTACACAGACGAGAAATCTTAATGATGCGGATCACAAATACATTTTGTGCAGTGCCAAACTCCTACAGTGACGAGATACAATATAATCTCTGCAACTCTGCGTCTACATGATTCCTTGTTATATTAGGTCAAGAGGTTCAAGCACAAGCACAAGTTCATTAGACTGCACTTGTGATTTTAAATGATTACATTTTTTTATCTGGCTCTCCATGACATACCATCAAATCCCAGTGAAAGTGGCAAGCCTCTTTCTGAAAGGACAGTTAAATCGCTGACACTTATTATTCTCTAGTCATGCTGAAGCTTAACCCCCCATCGAGGGAGGGACTTGACAATTCATGCATGCACACACACACACACAAATGCAAAACATACAAACACACAAGTGCAAACTCTGACATATTAAGTGAGCAGAGACATGCTCACTGAGTGTGATTGAAGTGTGACGGTTGCAGTGAAGCACACATCACACCTACAACACACACAAACTCTGCAATTCACAACCGCTTGACATCCATTTTCCATCCAATTAAGATTGCAATGACAGATGACAGACGTGGGCGAACTGTCAGGGTTGTGCAGGAGGACCCAAGTGCAAGACTCAACCAGGCAGACTTACAGACAAAACACGATTTATTTTAAAACGACCTTAACAATTAGACTTACTAATTAGACAAGGAGAAACAGAGAGACAATCCCACAAAGGCCAAAGAGACAGGGGGGTAGAAATACACAGACCAATTAACAGAGAGACAGAGGACTGGACGAAACCAACGAGACAATAATGGGGAACAGGTGTGGAAGCAGAAAGGAGGGAAAACTAACAAGACAGGAAGCACAGACCAAATAAGGAGATGGGGCGGAGACAAAGACAGGTGACAGGCAGGTAACACAAAGCACATGGAGAACAGGCAAAAACAAACATAGGACAATACACAAAATGGCCACCAGGGTGGCACAAACTCCAACAGTCCGGGCCAGATCCTGACACGAACTCTGACTCAAGGAAGTCACCGAGAGGTGGGTTGTGTCCGGGGAGGGCACAATGTCACTGTCACCGACTTTCACATGCATGTCACAGGTCAGTCACAGCCACATGACAAGCACACCACAAGCCACTGCCAATCAACCGAGCAGTTTGGCCTTCAAATGAAGAGATAAATGTGGGAATGTTGCAGGTTGTGTGGAGATGGTATTGATTTGCCACTTTAAGTCAAAAAACTAGCAATGACATCTCTTTCACAGTACTTTTGCACTGTATGCTATGTAGCCTTTGTTACACTGTAACTACACTAGTAAGTACATATTATGTAATGTGTAACAATGAGTACCTGCTCACAGGTATCTTGTGCTTATCTAAAGTAAGGACATATGCATTGTGTACCATACAATTCATTATCAGATAAACACTAAGTATCTAGTTCTATTGCATCTAGTTCTATAACTGTTATTTAAAATGTATACTGCACCGCAGGATGTATCGAATATATTTCAAATCTAAACCAAATTCCAGTCCCGCTGGCTACTCAAAAACTGGATGCCAGTGACAAAACAGTAAATCAGCAGGAAAAGCACTTAGGGTTGCAGAGAGTTGTTTAGACCATGATAGAGATTAGGTTGGCTAGCTCCAAAAAGCAACCCCCCCCAAAAAAAACATAATAAAATCTGTGGACACAAAACCTGTGGGCTGAATTGTGGGGCTGTTTGGTATGTGGGCTTTGGTTGCGATAAGAGGCTCATCTTTTCGGCTTTTAGTGTGTTGATGAACCACACTCAGAAGTGAATTCAGCTAGCTCAGTATTGCCCTTAGCTTCCCTGCTAATGCAATTTAGCCTGTTTACCCCTCTTTGTCACACAGAACACGGCCGACAGGATAGAGAATGAAGTGTTTGCTGTTTGTGTCAGAGAGAGACTTCTAAAAGCCTTTACGGTTGAACTAGCAAAATATATATTTAATTAGAAATATATCAACTTAAAATTGGTGTATTGATTGAACTAAAGCAATTCTCGTCAAACAACACTGCAAGGAGAGAAGGAGATGAAAACACACCCATCTTTTTTCCTCAGCTTACAAATTCATTTTCCTGTTTTTCCCCCCACCCAAACGAATACTGTATAAGCTTGTGGCTTGTGTAAGTGGATTTATGATATCCAGCACGATACAAAGTACATAAAGACGTCCATACATTGTGCTTCCATACATTCATTTCTCCAGCATGGATCAGCAGAAAGCCCTTCCAAAAATAAGCAAACACATCAACAAAAATGCACACACACACACACACACACACACACACACACACACACACACACACACACACACACACACACACACACAACACGGACTCAGGGTGGACGTTAAAGGAGGCCACCAGGACCACAATCCTCTCTGCCTGGTCACTGAGCAGATGTATTTATTATTATTATTTGTTTTTGTTTTTGTCTTTCCTCTTCAAAGCAGCTCAAAGTTGAACTGCATGAAAACACTTTGTCTGACTCATCCGTATGCTTGAACTTGTGCCCTCCTGGCTTTTGTTGCCAGTGGCTTTCTGAGCCGAGGGGTGTGTGTGTCTGTGTGTGTGAGTGTGAGTGTGGGTGTGTGTGTGTGTGTGTGTGTGTGTGTGTGTGTGTGTGTGTGTGTGTGTGTGGTGGGGGGTGGGGGGGTGTTGGTTGCAATATGAGAGTGCAGAATGCATCACTTCTCTTCAGGGCAAAGGTGCAAGCTACAAGATCTGCGTTTGTTTGCTCTGCACTGGCAGCAGGGAGGGGCGGGGTGAGCAAATGCCCATGCCAGATGGAGTCCCTGGCGCTTTAGCCCGTGACCCATTTCACCCTGCCCCCCCACCACCACCACCACCACCACCACACACACACACACACACACACCCCTACTCATCTATCTTATCCCAGTCAGCCAGGCAGGATTAGTAGCCTGAAACGCATCATCACTGTTGGCCCACAGGGCCATTCCAGAGACAGGGCACATACGCCACCATGCAGGACGCACGGCGCAACACGACTGCCAGCTGGTGCCCTCCAGGTCAACGCCACGACGACACAACAGCAGCGCTGACGACACAACACTGCCGCAGTATCGTGGGAAAACTGCTGGACACCGTCGGAGGAGGGGATTTACAGTGCGAGGTGACCTAATGCTATGACCCGTTGCTTTTTGCGCAAGCAGGCCAGATAAAGCCCATTGGGTTGGTTTATGTTGAGCATGTGATCTTTGTGCCTTGATGCAAACATCAGCATGCAATATTGATGTACTTAAGACTTTCAGCCAGCCAATGCCCAGCTCATCTCCAAGGACAAACTCCTTCACTGACTTCCGGCCCCAGTATACATTTGAGCTTAGCCACTGATTTGGATTCAACATGTTCAGTGACTGTCTTTAAAGGCTGCCTCTATTGGAGAAAAATCCTCTAAGGTTGGATGATATGGCTCAGGATGTCACGACTTCAGACTCACAGATGCACAGTTTGATTCCCAACTCAAGAATTCTGTCTGCCACTTCAGCAAGCACAGGTGTGTGTCATTTCACAGGGCCAGAGAAGCCGAGTGGAACCACTTAAACTTATTCTATTCTATTATCTTAATTTTATTCTATTCTTCTACTTTTCCTTCTTTCTATTCCACATCTTCCTCTTCCTCTGCTTATTGTGATATGTCAATGGCTTACCTCATTAAGTGTTTTCTCTTTGCTACAGGAGATTCCCATGAATCATATTGTTGAGGGCAGAGATGCCATAGCAGTACAGCTGGGGGGATAAATCAGGCGCCGCATGTGGTCTTTAGCGTTTGGGGGGCGCTGGTTCAGGCTCACGCAGGGCCCAGGCACACTGTGCAGGCGCACAGCCAATTAAAAAGCGGAGATGAAGAAGGAGAGAGGGAGGGAGGGAGAGAGAGAGGGGTGGGAGAAAAAACAACTCACAGTTCCTTCCCTAAAACAAACGCAGTGGAATGCACGCCAAGCCTCACCTAATTCTCTCTCCCTCTCTTTCTTGCTTCCTCTATCTCTTTTCTTCTCTCTCTCTGTCTCTCTCTCTCTCTGTTGGCGTCAGAGATGTCACTCACTCAGCAATCCTAATCCTCAAGTTTTCCCCAGTTTGTCTGTTTAATCTTTAATCCCTTGATGTCACTTTCATCCTCTGGTTTTTTTTCTACCACCCCCACAACACCCCCCCCTGCTCACCACCACAACATCCCTTCCACCACCCCCCCACCTGACAGAGACTATCAAGTAGGCTGCTGAGCTCAGCCCTGGTGTGATCCTGGCTCTCTATCTGTCTTCATATTCACATGCACAGTGAGAGAAAATAAAATAATTCAAATGAAAAATTGAAATGAGGAAATAAGACAAGATGATTGGATGAGATGAGAGGTTTGCGTTATTAATGAAGCAGGTGGGTGGAAAAAAAATGAGGGGGTGTGTGTGGGGGGGGGGGGGGTATGTTATGAAAGACTGATACTATCAGGCCTTAGAGCGCAGACTAATAGACAGCTATTTAAACATCAAAAAATGAGAAGTCGAAAACATGAGTGACCCTTGTTTGAAAGGATGGTCAAAGCAGCATCGTTGCAGCTCAACCAATTTGCATGGCATCTTTGGCGCACAGCAACATGAGTGTGTCTAATTGCAAAGGCCTTGCGAGGGAAAATGCTATTTTTAGCCCTTTTGTCCCATTATTTCATTGGCTGTCATCATGAAATAATAATAAAGTAACCATTATTACATCATTTTCTCAACTGGCCCGAGAAGACAGAATGGGAAATGCATAAAATATGATCTGCCAAATAGAGTTATGGATTTAAATGCTGAGTTTAAACAGGACTATTCATATAATTTCTATTAGACAGAGGCGCAACAAAGCAAAGACTAATGACGGTAAATTAACTAGTTACTGTACATGTACTGTATGTCAGTTATGTCTGTCTATGCGGAGACCTTGATGTGTGTAATGAAATCGTGAAAATGACTCGAAATAAAGCAAAGGAGGTAATAAACCATCATCTCTACATCAGAGAGAAGAAAACGACTCATTTTGCCCAACGCCCACCTCTTTAGTCTCTGCCCTTACATAACTCCCGAGCGACTGCCGGTACTCGAAAGCGACAAGTTTTGAGCGATCAACGCAGGTGAGAAAAACAAAGTTGACTCCTTTCAAAAGTGTGTTGCACGAAAGAAAAAATAAATAAATAACGGAGGGCGCTTGAGGAATTCCCCATGGGAGGTGGTGAAGGTGAGTGTGTCATGTTTGTGGTGTTTAGCACCACAGCTAATCTCACAGGTCCAGAGAGGGGTGTCTCTGAGGCCTGAAATATCACTGTCAGGGAAAGAGCAGAAAGCCTGTGTAAGTGGAGGCGGTAGATTCAGAGATCAGGATAAATCTCTTCCGAAGATTCTCAACAACAAAAGAGAGAAGCAAATAGGGAAATGATTAAGGGAATAAACCTACAGATTATGGGATGTATAACATGAATTTGTGGGCAGGAGAAGTCGTGAATGTACCCCCGCACAATCTAATCTAAAACGTATACCTCCACCACTCAATGCCCCAAGTCTCACTCAATGCCACCGTCACCATGTTCACCCTCCTTAGTCCCAGAATGCCATCTGTTGCCATGGGCCTGTCTGTTGGCACGCGCCCCGCACCGACAGCGGGTGCACGTCAGCTTTGATGGCTCCGTCTCAGACGTCCAAGCCTTCCTCTGTCTGGATGGCCTTTACCCAAGCGTCTCATGCCAGGGCCAGGCGTCTCATGCCTGATCGTGGCTCCAGGGTTAACCCGACGTCCGTCCCTGTGGAGAGGCTTTGGCAAGTCTGCAGGAGCCACTGGAGACCCCTGAGCTGCCTCTGTGTGGGTCGTGTGGGCACTAGTCCCCTGGCTGTCAGTGTGCTGTAAATAGCTAAATCACATCATCGAACCGCAGAGTGTCAAGCGAACTGGCCCAGCTCCAAACAAGTGAGGGAGTGAATAAGCAAGCAAGAATGAGAGAGAGAGAGAGATTATGAGAGGATGAGAGAGACAGGGAGAGAAGGACAGATCTGTTGTATAAAGCACGAGCAATGGATCTATATGCTAAGTGATTCATTGATCAACGATTTGTGTTAACACCTGCAACCTAAGCCACCAACTGTCATCACCGAGCCGGCTGCCAATGGGGTCAGATGCAGAAACTCCGCGCTGACGCTTGGACAGCTGCTTCCCACCCACCCCTCCCATTTTCATTCCTCTCTTCCTCCTTTCATCTCTCCCTTACTCCCTCCCTCCTTCTCTCTCGTCTCTTCCCTGCGGAGGTGTTTCAATAAAATGGCCTCTTTTGGCTCTGGCCTCTGCACAAAGGTTGATAAGAAAACTGACCGTACGGTCACAAGCAGTGAAGAATGTCCCAAACAGAGCCCTTCATCCTCGGAAGAGGCAGGACGCTGCTTCCTTAAACTCACGCTGTCTGTCTCCACACACAGCTTTTTGGTTTTACAGGATAGGAAGTGAAGTCACAGCCAGGAAGATACATGATGCTGTTTCCCTCCCGTCTTTATTGAGGTACTTATGAGCTACTCCACCCTAAATGCAACAGTGAGTTTAGAAGAATAGGGGTGCTCAGTTCTTCTAAATGAGCTTGGATGACTTTAGAAGTGTGGCGTGATATCATTTACATCAACTGAGCTGATAGATAGCGGTTATTATGGAAGTTTAAAGCTTCTAACACAATCATTTTTTGGCCCCAGAGTACCCATTTAAACTGCTTTGCATAAACTTGATAGGCTGATCCTCACAACGCTGCGTTGGTTAAAAAATGTGACAACCTCATTCCTCGACAAAAAAAAAAGATAACCATGTCAAAACTGGCAATTTTCACGAGGGTTTCATTGATAGCGTAATTCCTGTAAGTCCATTCAAATCCATAAGTTCTCTCATTTCACCTTCAGCGCCAGTAGCAGCAGCTAAGTTGTCACCCTCAGCAGGGTCAGCAGTCTTCTCGGAGACGTGTGGCTTTGTAAACTGGAAGCACCGATAGCGCGCGAGGAAAACGAGCTCGGGCTGTCAACTCCGAATGATGTAGTGGGGGCTCGCGGTTCACCTTCAACTTTTTAAGGACGCCCCACCGTGGGCACCATTGATCATCCGCGGCAAACCCGCTTGACCCGCGGGGCGTCACACATCTCACGGCAGGGGAAAGATAAGGAGGGGGTGGGGGGCGGGGGATTGCGGGTGAGAAGTCGGCGCCAAGTCGGAGGCAGGAAGGAAAAGGCTGGCTTTGCGCTGGCAGACTCGAGTGGGTACTCAAGGATTAGAGATGACGGAGCAGCCACCCGGTGCAATGAGGGAAAAGCTAGTGATGGGGGGGAGAAAAAAGACTATTTCCTGTTCCTGCTTCTCTTTTTTTTTCACAATCTCTCAAGGAGGGAAATGTCAGACCTGGCCCTCAGGTAGAGACAACCTTTATGTCCTGCAGTCTGGGCTTTTACAGCGGCTCAACCTGCACAGTCTGACTTTTATTTTCCATCACTAAGGCGTCTGGACAGGAGGCCTAGACTGAAGAGAATCTAAATGACCCTGACATCTAAATGACTCTGTTTCTGTCGATCTCATTGTTACATTTGTTTATCAGTTCTGCGTCAGAGATTTATTAGAAAGGGTAAAGATCTTGGTTGCATTTTATGTACATATGTCAAACGTAGTGTGTGTGTGTGTGTGTGTGTGTGGTAAGTCAGTGAGTCAATGGCAGTAAGATGAGGCACAGAGACGGCTGATGAATGCCCTACTCTTGTGTTCCAGTGCCATGCTGGGCAGTACAGTAGTGCTATTGGGGAACAAAATAGACTGGGAGGAAAGGAGAGAGAAATACAGGATGCACAAAGCACGAGGTTGGAGAGCAGAGAACATAGGGAGAGAGAGGGAAAGTAAATGACCCAGAGAAAGATGAGGGGATAGAGAGAGAGGCAGAAGAATGATGGAGTAATAGTTAGGGAAGTAGTGGAGAGAGAGAGATGAAGACAGGGAACATATGATGATAAGGAGATGGAGAAAGAGAGAAAGAAAGAAAGAAGAAAGAAACTCCTGGAGTTGGGCGCAGCTCCAAGAGTTTGATGGAGTGAAGAAATTCATAAACAAACACCATCCCTCTACAGTGGCACGCAGATGTCAGAGAGAGAGAGAGAGAGAGAGAGAGAGAGAGAGAGAGAGAGAGAGCGAACGGCGTGGAAAGTGCAGACGCAGCGGGCGCGGAGATGACAAAGTGTGGCGGCGCACCGTTCCGGCAGAAGCGCTTAGGTAATGCGACGGCGACAGAGGCGGCACACATGTGGACAGAGGGAGGAGGACAGGGACAGCTGTGCGCCCGAGCCGCAGCCCAAACAGAGCCCTTCATCCTCGGAAGGGCAGGACGCTGCTTCCTTCAACTCGTTCTGTCTGGTTGTGCACTTACCCGCGTAATTGTGTAACTGCGAGCAGAAGACAAACTGTCACGACTAGTCATGCAAAATCAGCTTCGTTTAAACGAACTGCAGCTTTGGCATCGAGAATCACCACAGCCTTTTATGGAATCTCAGCAATGGGATGCTCATATTCTCAAACATGTGCATCATGAGCTAGGATATTTCAATGTTATTTTATATTTCCTCTGAGGCCTTAAGGTTACTGTCCACAATAGCTACACGACTTGTGACGAATGTAACGTGATGGCAGAAAGTGTTTTGTGAGATCTTTTGTGATATCTGTGCCGCTGGAGTTCCGAGGCCTTAAGGTTACTGTCCATAATGGCTACAGTACATGACTTGTGACGCGATGGCAGAAGGTGGAGGAGAGACTTCTGTCCCCCCCTTAGTCCACTGCCTCCGGTACTCTCATCCTATCGAATCTGTCAGCAGCGGACCTACGCCTGACTCGGAGTTATGGCTGCTCCTCTGCTGCCTGCACCGGAGCTGACAGCAGCTACAGCCGCTCACAGCTGCACGGAAAACTGGTGCTGTCGTCGGGTCAATCAGCCGTTACTAAGATTTTAGAGGGCAAAAGAGAAGAGAGAGAGAGAGAGAGGAGATGGAGGTGAAGAAGAGTGGTAGGTGGAGAAGAGAGGGACAGAGAGAAAAAAGGAAACTAAGAGAGAAAGCGAGAGAGGTGGAGAGATGGGGGGGGGTAGGGAAAGGTGAGAGGTGGATAGGAACGACAGAAGTGGAGGTTGATCAAGCGAGAGAGAGAAAGAGGTTGAGCTGGAGAGAAAGAGAGAGAGAGGAGAGAGAGCAGTGGTGAGGATAGAGAGAAGTGAGAAAAGGAAGAAAAAATGAGAGAGAGCTAGAGATGGAGAAAGAGAGGAAGAGAGGAGAGAGAGAGAACGCGAGAGAGGTGGAGGTGGGTTGGGGGGGTGGCGGTGGCAGTTATGTGTATGAGAGAGACAGAGGGTGAGAAAAGCCAAAGGCACAAAACAGGCTTCAGTGCCACCATGATGTGTGACTTTGGTGCCTTCAACTGATTTCCTATTCCACCAGAATGATACTTCAGAGAGAGAGAGAGAGAGAGAGAGAGAGAAAAGAAAAGAAAGAGGATGCAATATGGCTTGTGTTTTGGACAAAAGGGTAAAAACCGTGGGGAGGTGCATTCTGACTCACCCCTAGGGTATTGTCGAGAACGAACAATGTTGTGCTTTAGCAGGAGTCCCATCTTGTCCTTGACTAAATACCAAATGATTTCTATGCCTCGCAAACAGCCCATCACACTGATCCATCTCCCATTTTCACCACCTAGACAGACGCCGGTTCCACCAGCGTATAGCGCCTCAACTCAGCATACTGTGGAAAGAGAGTTACTCCTATCGATTGGGCAACACAACCAAATGTCTGAATGAAAGCAGCATGGAAGCCGTATTTAAACAATAGGCCTACATCCTTTTTGTCTTTATTATGGCTTATGATTTTACAAGGGTCCTCTTACATTTATGCTAACATTACTCTGTCAAACTTAATCACACCAAATTGGCACTGAAATTAATCCCACCACAGATTTGTGGCATTAACCTTCGTATAAGGTTAACGCTGTATAATTGTATTTAAAACCTGTGAGATAATCCCATTTAACATCCTCTTTGATGACTGTGGCCTAAAATAGCTTATGATTGATTACATAATGGAGTGATGAATGGATCTAAATACTCTATGCATGACAACAACAGCCATATCACCATAAGTATTTATATATACTCTTTTGATCCCGTGAGGGAAATTCGGTCTCTGCATTTATCTCAATCCGTGAATTAGTGAAACACACTCAACACATAGTGAGCACACAATGACACTAATCCCGGCGCAGTGACCTGCCTGCAACAACAGCGGCACTCGGGGAGCAGTGAGGGGTTAGGTGCCTTGCTCAAGGGCACTTCAGCCGTGCCTACTGATCGGGGTTCGAACCAGCAACCCTCCGGTCACAAGTCCGAAGCGCTAACCAGTAGGCCACGACTGCCCCTGTATACCTTTGCCCAGCATAGGTAGCCAACTACACAGGGATTCAAGCAGTCAGGAAAAGTCCCCAATCTCCCCATGCTAAAAACGATCCCTGTGCAGTGGAAGTCTTGTTTGTTATACATTCCCTGAGTGTTCCATGAAAAGATAATGAGCCTCGTGCCGTGCACCGCTGCTTTGTTTACCCTCCAGTTTGAGCTTCACTAAACACTCCGATTGGACACGTAGCATGAAGGCTACATGGTTCTTCGATGTTCCCGTATATGAGTAGGAAAACACATTTGCTATGTGACTAGGAGAATCACGATAGACAGTCAGTCAGTCGGTCAGTCCGTCCTCAAATCTAACGGAAACCTAAACGGTCTGTCAAAATTACACTGAGGGAAACGCTCCTTGGTAGAACGCAGAAATAACGATGTCAATGTAAAGACGCCATTTCCTAATACATACATGTCAGTGAGTCTGCACCGCCATGTAGAAATGTCATGATGTCAGAGTGGATGGAAGCAAAGGGTGTTGATGAGATGGTGATGAGATGGAGACGCTGGGCAGACCGACCTGCAAATGTCACACCACTTCTGCCTGACATTATGGAGGCCTTCATTTAAAGGGACACCAGGCAACGTTTTTGTGTTAATTAATCATCTTCGTAAGTCGGTATATGGTTAAATGACTCGCCCGCCCCTACTGCCTGTAAGAAGAATATCCCACTTGCAAGTTCGGTGTATCCTACCTGCCGACCGAAGCAGGATCAGTTTACATCCTGCATACAGCACAGAGGCAGGCTAACGAAACACTAGTGATTGTTGCAAACGTGTGTATAATTGCAGAGCCAGCGAAGAAGCAGCGAAAACCCTTGACGGAAGATGCAAAGAAAAGGAAAAGAGCTTCAGACCGAGGGAGGGGGAGTTTTCGTAGAGAAAAAGCATCAAGCTTGCCTGGTGTCCCTTTAACACATTAATTAAAACATCACGATGAACCGAATGTGCCCTAAAGAAAGTATTTTAAGACTGTTATGAGCTGACAATCTATATAAATAGCCTATGCATTCACTAATTTTCTGTGTGTGTGTGTGTGTGTGTGTGTGTGTGCATGTGCATGCCTGCGTGTGCACTTAGGTCTAATATTCTCCTCAGAACAACCTGGTCTCAGTTGTGCATCATTCAGCAGCAAGCGAGCGACCTTCACCCTTCTATTCACCAGATCTACTAATTCATGAAACAAACAGAACTCTATCAAAACAAAATCCTCTCATTACCCCTGACCAAAAAAGCTTCATTGTTAATGCAGCCCGTAATGCTTTAAAACATAATGTTGACTAAGGCAGTAAATAATGCGTACCGAGGGGGACTTAATGTAAAGGCATCCTCCATTCAGCATTAAGCGCAGCTGTAGGATGCCTGAGCTGGCATTCAAAAGCTGCTTCCACTCTGCCCACAGCAATGTTAATTGCCCCTTCTGTCTGCCTGATGCAAACTTACACATGCAGTACAAACAGTCACTCCCAGGCAGGGTAATGGAGCCCTGATGGCCTAGAGAGAGAGAGAGAGAGAGAGAGAGAGAGAGAGAGAGAGAGAGAGAGAGAGAGACGGGGGGAGAGAGAGAGAGAGACGGAGAGAGAGAGCGAGAGAGAGAGAGAGAGAGAGTCTTAATTGATCGATTGGCCTGGGGGGAAGCAGTGACAGGGCGTGGCACCTGGGGCCAGACGCTCGATTAGTGCGGGGCAACGAAGGGCAGGGGTGTGTGTGTGTGTGTGCCCACTCTGAGAAGGCAGGGGTGTGTGTGTGTGTGTGTGCCCACTCTGAGAAGGCAGGGGTGTGTGTGTGTGTGTGCCCACTCTGAGAGGGCAGGGGTGTGTGTGTGTGTGTGCCCGCTCTGAGAGAGAGTGCAGAGCCAGACAGGACTGGATGCCAGCCGGTGGGTGGAGTGACACTGCCAGCTCTAGCCTTGCTCAGCCCCCCCCCCCCAACTCCCTCCTTCTAAGATCTCATCACTTCAGCAGAAGGCATCATTCAACAGTGCTCTAATGTGATTTTGGAGCCTTGGAACACTCAATACAAGTGAAGTCACTCAATACCAAATCCTTGAGTAGGCTTATTGGATACTCAATAATCACAATTTTACTTTGTGTTGTTGCTTTTGCGGTTCCTCAATACAAGTCACTCAAAAACCCTTACTTGAGTATGTGAGTACTGAATAATTCCTTTTTTTTTTTTAAATCTAAATTTGACTTGTGTTGTTGCATCTGTGAGTCCATTAATGAACTTTAAGTGCTGTTTGCCCTCGTATGCATTTGGTGCACCAGCTCATTGAGGAGGCGTGTTTGATTGGCGGCTCTCCCCTTCTGTCCTCCTCGCCTCGTCTCTCTCGCCTTCTTGAATTTCCCCTTGGGGATCAATAAAGTATCTATCTATCTATCTATCTATCTATCTATCTATCTATCCTCTCTCGGGGGCGGTCTGTGGAAGTTTCCAGAAAGCTTTTAATCAAGCTCTGTCTCCATGGCTGCCATCACTGCCACCGCCACCGCTGCTGTTTCAGGGATGAGGAGGAGGACGAGAGGGCGATAGCTAACGCCTCTTTATTTGACGTTAAGAGTTAATGTTTGCATTCTCCCCTTCTCTTTTCTCGACCTTGTTTTTCTCCTCCACATGAGGCTCACGTGGGGCCGTCTCGGTATATTTTGTGTGTGTGTGTGCGTGTGTGGTTATGTGTGTCTGTTAATTAAACACAGGCAGGGCCCTATCTTCTTTGTTAGAGGCTGTAATGAAGAAGCTTCTCTAGGAAATGAGCTATATCCTTCCTGTGCCGTAAAGGAGGACAGCGAGCTAGTAGCCACAAACAAGCAGAAGACATCCATCTCCCTAACACACACACACATGCATACCCAGACGCACACACACACATACACACATAGTACATAAATAACTACACAAACGCATACACAGAATGAGACACGCACACACACACACACACACACACTACATAAATAACTACGCAAACACATTTATAGAATAAGGACACAGACACGGACACACACACACACACACACACACACACGCACACACAAGCAGACATAAAAACATTCATGCACAACAATACTCACCAGCCACCCTAATGTTGCATGAAAGCTTTAAAATGGGGGAGGCTGAAAATGACCACAAATAAGGGGAAATGTTTCTCCCTCAGAGGGCAATTGGGATCATTTCTCAGAAAAGAAGCTGGGTCTCCATGTGATTCAGAGCTACGCTGCCAATTCAGCCTCAGTGTCAAATGAGAAAATGCCTGTAAAAAATGACTGTTTATTTTAGGGGAGACCCCGAGCTCCAGAATGATTACATATACAGTGGACTAATTTAGTTTTGAGCAAGGGAGCAGAATACACCCTTTACAAGGCAAGTAACAGTGTGTGTGTGTGTGTGTGAGAGAGAGAGAGAGAGAGAGAGAGAGAGAGAGAGAGAGAGAGAGAGAGAGAGAGAGAGAGCTGCAGCTTCATGAGAAACCATGGCAAAACTGCCTGGCTTTGAGTCTTGCCATGCCTAGGGGCCGCTGGCCGGCAGTTCGCCTCCATTAATCAAGGCCCGCTGGCTTCCCCATGCTGACCACCAGAGTGAAATATCCACCGACAGCAGCACCTAGCCCTGCTTTATTATCGACTGGCCTGGCGATTTAATCACAATTATTAAAACTTCATGCAGCAGAAAATGAAGTTGTTACTGCTGGAAAACAGTCGATGATGTGTTTGCCTTTTTGCACCACTGTTGTTGTAAATATCACCCTGCTGTCCTCACACACACACACACACACACACACACACTTACTTTACTGGGCATTCTGACCTGGTTGACCTACTGTAAGTGGGAGAGAGCATGGCCTGTCATACTCACGGTGAGTCAGAGGCAGACTTGGGTTGAGCTATATGGATATTTACTTCAACCGTAGTCCACAAGGGCTGGAGGTGACATTAATCTTGTATGGGACGAAACTATAGCTGGGCTAAACGGTGTTACACAGAGACTGCCCTGGATATTTCTTTTCTGGGATGGCCACTGAGGTCCCTAAAAAGCACAGTCTTGTAGCTGGGTTATTCCTCTTATGTTCTCTGTACAGCTGACTCCTATTTTTCATATACTGCTAGACTATAATTTCACTGTGCCTATGGTACCTACAGCTCAGCCCAGGAGAGGTCAATAACTAGAGCAATCATTTTAGCCTTGGCTCCAGTTCAAAATACTACCTGTGGTACAGCAATACCCACACACATTTTTCTGCTTCCTTGATCATCTTGAAACTGCCTGTGGAGTGCCTGGCCATGTAGGCCCCCTTTTGTAGCACAGCACAGCAGAGACAGCACTATGGCACAGTCGAGAGGCCTAACATCATCTCTTTAATTTCATACGCCTGATACGTACCAGTACATTGATATAGGTACTTACATTCACACACACACACACACACACACACACACACACACACACACACACACACACACACACACAAATTCATACAAAGATAGAGAGAGAGAGAGAGGATGGTGGAAGAGCACTTGATGTGGTGCATCTTTTAGAGTAATGTTGCTGAGCAATTTCCCGACCAGCTCCTAGTGCTCTGATTTGATGATTATGATGAGTTGCCCATGGACAATTACAGTTTTCCAGTTACAAATCTGTTGCTCAACATCACTGAGAAAGTGCCCGGACAACATTGGCCAGCAACTTTACCATAACGTGTAGTCACGTATATTTCAACCACCCGTCAGCTCTGATTCGTTTTCACCAGCTGCTACCACAAAACACAGCTCTGGAAAAAATGGAGAGACCACTACACATTTTTCTGATGTCATCCTACGGTTGCTGAATGACTTTCGAATGTCATATTCAAAATTAAGAGACCACTGCAAAATAGAATATGACCGTCAACTCATTCAAATGTCACTCAGCAACCGCAGGGTGACATCAGAAAAATGTGCAGTGGTCTCTTGATTTCTTTCCAGATCTGTGCTAATTCGCATGTGTGCTAATTCGGACAGTGCTTCACATATACTGAAGAAGTCCCTCCATACGCTTACTCTGATACTGTATGCATGCCCTGTGATTAGGGTTCATTGGTGGTGTGTATGCTTGGCATATGTGGTGTGTCTACATGTCTGCATGTGTTTTTTGCCTAAGAGCTGCATATTGCGCACAGCTTTCATCCCCAACCCCATCTCAACCCATCACCTTGACCTGACCTTCCTTAGCTGTCCGAGCCCAAACACAGACGGCCAGGGCAGGCCACACAGTAGTCTCCTCCTGAAGGCTTCTAGTAGGGGCTTGACCGTCTAACTCAGAGAACGCCTTGGCACCAAGCTCTTTAATCTGAGCCTGCAGCCGGGGTCAGAAACGCGCCCAACGACGCACTCTGCCTGCTTAACAAACCCCTTAACCTCGTTATGAGGTTCAGAAATAACTGTGCGCCCACGGTGAGCTCATTACTGATGCGGCACAATGCCTTTCTCTCTCTGTGCGCCTTTATAGAGAGCCCAGCAGTGCTTTACGCTGTATTTATAGAGGTGATATTCTTTACAGGGCTCAGTTGTGCAAAAGTAAACAAGGGTATATAATGCTTTGAAATGTTCTAATGGTCGCATCCGAAGCCAAAAGAAAATGGGTGTTTTTGCATTGTAAGAAGATGACAAAAATGGGCATTTTGGTCAGTAAAAATCATCTTGGTTCTAAAATCCATTACTGACCATATTCACTGCTCAACTATAGTATCCCACTGGTCCTCTGAGTAACAGAACAATTTGGAGAATGAGAGAATAAGAGAGGAGAGATGGGAAGAGAGATAGAGACGTAGTGTGTGTGTGTGTGTGTGTGTGAGAGAGAGAGAAAGGGAGAGGGAGAGAGAGAGAGAGAGAGAGAGAGAGAGAAAGGGAACATCTATATTAGGGTCCCTATCTCTGTTTCGTGTGAGGTGGAAATTACATCTAATGGCTGCCTTTCTCTCACTCTCTCTCTCTCTCTCTCTCTCTCTCTCTCTCCATCACTCTATCTTTCTCTTGATTGGGTCCTTTGTGCCACATTACCACCATTCTGCTAGCAATGCCGCTGAGAAGAAGGGCGATTAGTGGTGCGGCCCCGTGCCCAGTGGTTCGGCCCACACTCTCATCACCCTCTCAGACTTTAGATTCATGAGGAGGGCTCCGCGCAAACAACACCGCCCCACTTTTGGACGGGACTGGACGGCATGACGGATGGGACAGCGTGTGAGTGAGTGAGTAGCCTGTGCCATGACTGTTGCAATCATTATTCCTGAGAGAATCAGGAGCGGATCTGAAGCGGCAGATTTGCAAACGGTCACTGTTGTGACACTGGGCCATTTTTGCCGATGACATTTTTGACCGTAAGCATTCGTTCATGACGCTTCATTACATGACTAAATTGTAATGGCAATGTTAATAAAATAATGTTTCTCTCTCTGTTCCTCTCTGTCCTTTTTCTCTCTCTCTCTGATGCACTCTCTCTCTCTCACTCTCTCTCTATCTCTCCCTCTCTCTCTCTATCTCTCCCCCACCAGCAGGTAGTATTAGAGTGAACTGTTCAACAGTCAGTAGAAGATGTCTGAGGTGATGGGAGGAATAAGAAAAAGCATGCGGAAGGTGAATATGACCTCCACACATACTGGACCCAGGGCTGGAGGAGAGGAGGAGTGTGAAGAAGATGTCTGGATGAAGAGATATCACTAAATCATCTGCACGTTGTAATACTGATGAAGAAAATGAAGACAGAAATGGCTATTGAACCTCCTTTTTATGGACCCTTTCAAGAGAGTTCCATTATCAGCATCATAGTTGGCCCCACAAGACTTCCTTTTTAACATTCCATATGTTATCTTAATGCAGAGGAAGTAGATTGGGGCCCAAATAGAACGTTCAAGCATTGTTTTTGTTTACCTTGTTGAAAGGGTCTATAGTAGTGAATCAATATTCTTAGACCAAGGTCAATTTAGCTTAATGCCACTGATTGAATGCCACCGTTTGATTGTTTAAAATTCTTTCTTCGTGTGACTATGTATGTGTGCTTATACAAAAGGCCTTGTGGCTCAATAGGAAAAAGAAAATCAAGAAATGTACGGTTATCAATTTAAGATCAATCTCAAAATGGCTGCATGTAGATGAAACAATCATACGTGCTCTAACACAAGACTAAATGTGTGTATGATTTTAAGTTATATATCTTCATTTCCACATTAATATCTGCCTTTTTTATTAAGGTCAAAGGGGAAAGCTCATGGATGTATGCAAATGCAAAGAGAAGAGTAACCAAACACTCTCCTGCATCTCCCACCCATAAGTCCCCCCTTCAAGCACCCACCCAGACCCACACTGTAGGCCTACAACACCTCCCCCATTACCAGAAAATGAAATGGATACCATGCCACACACAATTAGCTTCACCAAAATAACATGAACGCACTGATAGTAATAGATACATGAAAGAGAAATAAACAAATAAATGTTGCGGATAATTATGCTTTTTCCTGGCCTCTAGGGTAGACCCAACTCATACTGAATTCCCATAATCAGGTTTGTAATGGCTCATTAGCGATAGCGACCCTGAATGGTAAAAAAAAAATAAAAGATACTCCACTGATTGATCGAACGTCACTCAAACGAGTCGCCGGAGCGCGTTCTAAGGACACGGCCGTCTGGTTTTATGGCCTCTCTGCCTAACGCATGGGCCGTAAATTTTAACCGACCCTGAAGATAAGATGGGAGGACGCCGGGATCTTCGGGAGCTGCCTGTGATTATGGGACTCGCATAAACGTTTGACTTGATTTGATTTTACTAAACTGTTTACTCCTGGAGAAAGAGGGGAGACACTGGGGTGGCGGATGAGGTGTTTGGGGGTGGTGTGGGGTGTGGGGTGTGGGGTGTGGGGGGTGGAAGCAGCTGCCGGTCTGCCGGTGTGTTTGCATTCTGGAGTGGAGACAGGAGTGCCCTTGATGAAAGCAAAACAAGCAATCAGACCCAATTAGCTGAGTGCCGGCCATTTACCAGCGGGCCTCACCTTGGACAGCCTCGGCCTCTTCCCAGGCCCTGACTTACGGCCAACTCCAAATGGTTGGTGAGTGTGGGGCGGTGTTCGAACGGAAACGTGACTGGACACCTTGACGTTCAACATTGTTGAACGACTACCCTGGTAACCCAGGGAGACAGTGTATTCAAAACAATGAGCCTCTTTAATCATTTAATGGTGGCAGTTGTTCGATGACACTGTTGGGAAATGCATACTGGATCACCGGGCTGACCGGCACTTTGCTCTGTGTTCTGCCATCTACCTGATTTACCAGTAAGCTTAAGACAATAAAGAGAAAGTGAGCTATTTACCTACTTCCATCATTTTCTGTCAGGTGTGTGTGTGTGTGTGGGTGTGTGTGTGTGTATGTGTGTGTGTATAACAGCGAGTAGCGAGTAAAGACAGAATGACTATGAGAGACAGCTTCCGTCACACTTCACTGGACATTCCGCATTTGGATCTTGCCATGAATAAGTTTCTGGAGTGAGAACAAGGGAGGATACAGTGTAAAGGAAGACTGCGAAATCGAGTGATTGAGTGAAAGAGAAGGGGGGAGCAGAGACGACAGACATAGAGAGAAAGAGAGACAGAGAGAGTGAAGTGGAACAGAAGTGTGGAGAGCCCAAGAGAAAGGCAATTACCCAGAGTGCACCCTGCTGTTGGGAAGCCTGGCCCTGATACGGCGGGACCCAGTTTTTATCAGCCACTCGCTCATATCAGCCAGACAGGGGCTGCTGAAGAGTCCGCTGCCCAATTCCTCTGTCTCTCTCTTTCCCTTCTTCTTCCCCCTATCTCTGTCTCTCTCTCTTTCTCTCTCTCCTTCCCTTCCTCTTCCCCCTATCTCTGTCTCTCTCTCTTTGTCTCTCTTTCGCCCTTTCTCTTTATCACCTCTCCACCCAGCGTGTACTCTCTCCTCCATCGCTCATGCTCTCTTTATCTCCCTCTCTCTCCTCTTTCCGTCTTTACCTTTTCTCTTTCGCTCTCCTCCTCCCCATCTCCCCCTCCCACCCCCCCCCCCCCTCTCTCTCTCTCTCTCTCTCTTTCTCTCTAGTAGTAGATTTATGATTCTGTCACTACAGAAGAGGTCAGAGGAGTGGATGTATAACTTTATGTTTATGGGCACCTATCTCAAGCGAAGGAGGGCCGATGACGGTCGCTCCCCCTGATGGATTGATGATTGTTGGTTCAGCAGCACGCACACTCAGGGTCCAGGAATGGAAAGGGGACTTGGGGGGGCTGTCACAGGCAATCACATACAGTAAAATGGAATAATCACTATTTGGGAGAGCTTTTTCACAAGCATCTCTGGTTCAAGACCGCATGAGCCTGTCAGCTAGCTGGATGCGCCTAGATAAACATGTAAAATGTCGATGTTTGATAAGCAGCGTTTCGCTAAGGTGCAGTTCACACACACACACACACACAGGTTTGTTCTCAGGCGTGGAGAGAGAGATGTGAGATGGAGATGTGTGCTGCGTTAACGCTTCCCAGAGGACACCTCTGGAGAGATGAGTGACAGCTTGCAAATAGCCGACGACAAAGAGCTCGGCTCAGCGCGGCACCCCGCCTCCTCTGGGGAGCATGGCGTGAGCGTGGCGGAGTGAGTTGGGCGGTGGGGTGTGGGGGGCAGCGTGGGACTGTTTGCCCTTCTCGCTCTAATTTTGTTATCATACATTCAATTATGCAGAGTCTGTGAAATCAGCGAAGCAAACCAGGGGAGGAGGCCAAAGCCTTGGCAGAGCATCCTCTCCAGCTTGCCCTGGGATGAAGTGAGGTGAGATATTCATTTTGTGTGTGTGTGTGTGTGTATGTGTGTGTGTGTGTGTGTGTGTGTGTCTGAGTGTACATGCACATGTATTTGTGTGAGTGTGCCAGCATGCATGTGTGTATCTTTGTTTACATGTGTGTGTGTGTGTGTCTGTGTGTGTGTGTGACACCTCCCTGGAGGGACTGAGCCCGTTTTGGAGAGGCCAGTCTTCACACCACACACCATCACACCAAGTCCATCAGTGCAGCAGCAGCAGCAGTGGCAGTGTCATAGCCGGTCGGCTCCTTTGACTCAGTTCACTCCACTCTTCCGAGTGTTGTTTTCAGCTATGTGCTGAGGGAGTGATTAGCGTTAATGCATCTATTTCCATACTCTTGCGTCAAACCGCATCGCTGGCGCGGGCTAAATGCCTTGTCTAAACACAAGCGTCACTCCACACGCACGCAAGCAGATGTTTTCGTCTTTCCTCTCTGCAGCCAGTCAATTGCTGCCTTTCACACTTCCATCCATCTTATTTTAGCATATGCTTCTTTCATTCCCACATAATTCACAGTGCAAGCTATGTACACATTTAAAACTTGAAACTTTATATTACATTATATTCATGCACTAGTATTACTTAAGCATATGTGGAGAATAATGTACTTTGAGAAAATGCATGAAAAATTGGGGAAGGAGGAAGTGTGAGGCGAAGGAACCCAAGAGGAAGCTGGGGGCCAGTGAGAGGCTGAGACTAACTGACATGTGGGGCTGAGTAGGTGCTGTTCTTTTCCTCTATGCCTGGACCAGAAGACCCGGGAGCACCGGGCGTGAAATAAGCCGAAATAGACCGACTTGCAAGTCCAAAAGCACAGTGAAGACTGCTGCGGTGGCTAATAGGCTTACCCGCGTGGACGGCTCCTGTGTTGCGAAGGTGAGTTGGCGCGTGGGGGAGCGGATTCTTTTTCTTTTTCTTTTTTATGATTGTGCCAGCTGCGGTCGTAGCTCAGAGATTCAACAACGCTTTTCCCCCGACACAAACAAGTGGACAGATGGCCTAGAGTCGTGTTGGGTCGTGCTAGGTGCTTTTTTTTTTCTTCTTCTTCTTTGCAACCTCCATGTGCAGAGAATAAAAACGAGAGATAGAGACAAATCAAGAGAGAGAGAGAGAGAGAGAGAGAGAGATGGAGAAACAGATTATCACTCCCTTTTGTTCACTACTCCCCCCTCCCTCAGGCCAAAGCAGAACAGAGGGCGAACAGACAAGCTCGCTTCACTCAAACCCCAGGTGAAGGTTTATGTACCCACTCAGCGTGCCACCAAACAGAACACAGAGCTGTGATGTGAGGATGTGTCACTTTCTTCTGACGTCCCGCGTCGTGTTTTGCTCTACAGCGCTGCGGATCACATGGCAGCCAGTCATCCTCTCACATGAATAACCATGTCTGTTGTGTTCTAGAGGGGGTTTCTCTGGCCGCGGCTTCGGATTTTACAGAGCAGATGCTAATTGGCGTCGGCTTGTTTGTTTTGTCCCATTTTTGTCATTTGCTCCACCACCATCGTCGGGGTTTGCAAACAAGACGCAAACAAGAGACAGAGGAGAGACGAGAAGAATCACAAATTTACACCCTCCCCCCCACTCCCCACCATCCTTCATCATGGCTTGTATACCTCAGTTCCCTCCTTTTAGCCTCAGGCTCTCCGTATCTCTCTCTCTCTCTCTCTCTCTCTCTCTCTCTCTCTCTCTCCCTCTCTCTCTCTCCCTCTTTCTCTCTCTCTCTCACACACAACCTTTATCTCAGTCCCACGGTCTGGCCAAAGAGGAAGGCAAAAGCAGCGGTGCAGAAATAAATATTGACCTTCCATTGACAGTCGCGATGAGGGGGAAGGTATTGCGCTTTCATAATTTATGTGGACAATCTTCCAAGCATCAATCAGACCGCGGGAGTGCACGGATAGAACAGAAATGGACTCATAGAAAGAAAAAAACAGAAAGTGAGGGGGGGGGGGGGGTAAGGCTGAGAGACACAGAGAAAGAAGAGAGTGAGGAAGGGAGGGTATGGTTGGTGCTTCTCTAACATAGCATCGATGCTTACAAGTTTATGAGGATAAAAGTATCCTGCCGAAGGATAATCCACACAGTCCAGAGCAGATCAGGCTAACGGTGCTTGTAAAGACTCCCTGGTCTTTCCTCAAACTCTCCCCACTCTCATTGGTGTTTCCTCAAACTCTTCCCATACACAGTCATATCTCCGCCTTGCAGGTAAGCTAAGGACATGGCAGCTTCCCAACAGCACGGATATATTGACATTTTTTTCTGCCTCGTCATGGCGACAAACAGCACGGCAACAGGAGAGTTCCAGAATGGACGAGAGCTGTCAAGAGACAGAACACCTTGTCAGTGGAGAGATTGATGCTCCCTGCATGATGCTATCTACAGAGAAAAAAAAAAGGATAGAGCGATAGATAGAGGTGGAAAAAATGAAAAAGGGGTGGAGAGAGAGAGAGAAAAAGAGAGCAAGAGATCAAGGAAAAGAAAAAAAAGCAGGGAGCAGGGCAGAAAAGGTCGCCTCTGTCAGAATGACAGGTTAAAACCCTGGAATTTACCCTTGGGGCTCTCATTTCAAACACCCACGTTTACCAGGAAACCCAATCAGGCTCTCGGGTGGAGAAAGAACCTACAAAAGAGAGCCGGCAGTCGGGTGATTAGACTGGAGTGGGCGGACAGGGCGAAACTCCAAAGGAATTCCACACACCATTCCCATGTCGGGATGAGACGGAGGAGATCTGAGCCCTCCTGATCTCACCTGTCCCATTCTCACCTGTCCCATTCAAAGGACGTCAGAACCAGAGACCTTCTGAAGGTCACACGCGAGACGAGGAAGACAAGCCGGCGGGACTAGACTGGCAGGGTGAGAGAACGAGCCGGGGGATGGTTTACGAGCCAGAGGGCCAGAGAGCGGGTCAGCCACCAGAGTCTTTCAGGATCATCTGCCCCCCTATGACATGTCTTTTTTTTTTTTTTGCAACTTAATCTGCGCGGTTTGAAATGGACCGACGCTAAACGCGCTCTGTGCTCTTGCCAAGAGTGACGCATCTGTGGTAGTGACACTGGCTGGTGGCTTGGGCCCCTCGTCCACAGTGGAATGCGTGCTGCGACTTCAGCGATGATGCATACCCCGCCGCGACAGTCGACAGCTCGGCTGATGTAAGAATTGCAAAAGTACAGACACAAAAACACACAGATGCACACACACACACACACACACGCACACACACAAACATAAACACCAAAATGTTTTGGATTTGACTGAATGGGGGCTGGGGAGATCCTGCACGATGGGTCGGCTGGGCAGGCTGGGCATAAACAAACGGTACGGCTCAAACAAACAAACAAACAGCCCACCAAGAGTGCTGGCACAGCACTACCTACCAACCAAACTGGGGAAGAAGAACCATTTTTTTGCTTTCTTTCCTGTGGACAGCAACGATGAAGAAATATAGTTTTCCCTCTGACTCTTAACTCTCTCATTCTGTATATACTCTCTCCCTCTCTCTCTCTCTCTCTCTCACACACAGAGACACTGTCTCTTTCTCTCTCATTCAGCATTCTCTCTCTTTCTTTTTTCTTCAGATTAGTGGGTCAGTGCTGGCAGCCTGCTGTAGACACAGATGGAGAATAGTGCGGGGAAGCAGCAGCAGCAAGGAGTGTGTGTGAGTGTGTGTGTCTGTGTGTGTGTGTGTGTGTGTGTGTGGGGAGGGGGGGAGGGGTAAGAGTGAGGAGCCCAACACCTATTTCAGCCTGTCAGCGGCGGCGCGCAGCCTGTTCCAATTATTTGCAGAGAAATGGATGTCATTCAAATGTCAGAGCCATTTCTGTGACATGCGCACTCTCTCCACACACAGCAGCCTTCTTAATTAAGAATATGTCCCATGAGCCGACTTGGAAGATATTAACTGTGTGTGTGTAACTGTGTGTGTGTGTAACTGTGTGTGTGTGTGTGTGTGTGTGTGTGTGTGTGTGTGTGTGTGTGTGTTGTGTGTGTGTGTGTGTGTGTGTGTGTGTGTGTGTGTGTGTGTGTGTGTGTGTGTGTGGATCAATGCATGTGAGAGAAAGAGAGAGAAAAAGAGAGGGAAAGGATGAAAGAGTAGAAAAGGATGAACGAGGGAAAATCTACTGTACTATGTAACTGAAAGGAAAAAAAGCACACCCCCAGACTGACCAGGCTGTACTGTAACTCAGCTAAGCCACTGTGCTTCACTACAGGACAGGTCTGGACTGCGAGCGCTTCAGGCCTCCTCCATCCCATTCCACTCCTCTTCTCTGTCTCTCACACACACACACACACACACACACACACACACACGTCCACTCATTCACGTCTGCTCCGCTCAGGCTAGAAGCCAGAGCTCATCTTCTGCCTCCTGTCTCCCCGCACCAGCTAACATGCACTGAGGATGCAGTCAAAACACGGCACATCAGAGGAGCGGGTACAGGGAGCAGGAGAGAGAGAGGGAGAGAGAGAGAGAAAGGGAGAGGGAGAGAGAGAGAGAGAGGACTGCTCACCGTCAGCCATACGTCCATACATACTCATTCATTCAACCATAACAAGTTCAGAGTCAGTCCAGATCTGGTGTATATAATCTGAGTTGTGTAGAACCCCATGCCTTATGACCAATATCCTCATAAAAAAGTACTGAATAGTCATGTCAATATATAATGTTTATATACAGTATGTTCTTTATATGAATGTACATACTGTATATTATTGTTTATCGTTATTTCATCCTTCTATGCTAGTTCATACTTGCTATGATTTTGATAAATACTACTCACAGTATCTTTTAGAGTGCTCTCTGAACATGACTTTGGGTGTGGATGAAACTAGAAGCCTCCCTTTTTACTTGGGTACATTTCTTCCGGCATCCTCCATCTGAGGTGTGCCAGGCCTTTTTATGGTTGAAAGGTACGGCACGGCAACCCTCTTTCCCACGCTCTCGTGAAAGCTAGTGTGATGAAAGCTGCAGTTGTTTTTTTTCTCTTGACTTTCCTCTGCTTTTTCTTTGCCTTGCCTTTTCTTTCTTCCCTATGCTCCACCCTACCATGCAGAATCCTCCTTCGTCAGTGGTGTGAGAGAAAGAGAGAGAGAGAGACAGAGGGAGAGAGAGAGAGAGAGAGAAGAGAGAGGGAGAGAGAGAGTGGGCTGTGTGAGTACTGGTTGCCATCATAGGAAGATAAAAAAAGTCTCTGATGTAAAAGGAAATGTGTTGCAACTCCTCTCCTCCCTCTCCTCATCCTCTCCTCATCCTCTCCTCTTCCTCTCCTCTCCTCCGCCAGACATAACTAGCCGACAGCATGGAGCTGAGAGACGATCCACATCACCGAGCTCTAACACAAACTGTCAAACGGTGTCTGCCGGTTGCCATGACAACGGGTACAGGAAGGAACATTTATGTAAAGCATGAGCAATTAGAAAGAAGAAGAAGAAAAAAAAAAAACAAATAGAAAAAGAATTTCCCAGGAGTGAATGACGTACCTGATCCATTACGAACATTTATGGCAGAAAAAACAATTAGCCTGCAATATTCTGGCACAGCGGTGAGAGCTCTGAACTAGAGCTATGGAAGAGGAGGGTGACAAACAGGATGGGTGCATTGCCATGCTTAGCAGTTAGCGAAGCTCACTTGGCCACAGAGCAAAGAGGAGCTAGCTGTTTCAAAACCACTGCATGAGGAATAATTCCTGCTTTGTCAAACTCGTTAAAGGCCTCGATTCATGAAGGCAGCTGTGGTCAACGAAGCCCTCATTAAAATGGCCCCTCTTTCGACTTAACCACCCCCCCCCCTCCCTCCCTCTCTCCTCCTCCTCACTCAATCCCCTCTCTCTTTCTTTCACTATCTGTCTCTCATTCCCTCTCAACAGGCTCCAAGTCCCAGGCCTGAATAAGACACTGATTGGTGTCATCTCTTTATGGCTGCGGCCACTGTGAAGCCCAAGTCTTCTGATGAGCCATTGATCAAATGTGTGAAGAGGGGGAGGAGGAGGAAGAGAAAGGGAAGAGAGGAAGAGAGGAGCCACAGTGTCCAGGGAGGGGGGTGGGTGGGTGGGGGGGGGGGCACACACATCTGGGATTAACGGAAGGGAAGAGAAAGGAGAAAAAAATACTCAATCAACATCATTGAAGTGAAGACGTGAGGAAGAGCACATGTGTGTGTGTGTGTGTGTGTGTGTGTGTGTGTGTGTGTGTGCATGTGTGAGTGTGTGTGTGTTTATATGTGGGTGTATTTAGGTATCGCAAGCACAATGGGCATTGGCCTGTGTGGGCATATGCATGCATTTCTTTCTCTCGCTCTCTCTCTCTCTATTTGTGTGTATGTGTGTATGTATGTGTGTGTGTGCACATGTGCATATCATATGTGCATGACCGTACTTTGAGTACATCTGAATATATATACACATGCATGCATGTATATACACGCCAGAGACTGAACGAGGGAGAGTGAGATGGTGGACCGAATGACTGAATCACTGAACGCTGTGCAAATCTGGGGAAAACGAGCCTTCATTGCTCCAGTCCTTTCATATCAACATCTTAGCCGAGCCCAGACATCACGCCTGCTTTACATGCCAGACATGTGGGGCTGTTTTTGGAGAGCTCAGCACATAAAGTTTGCTCCAGGAGGTCTAAAATGATCTGTAGTGTGTGTGTACGGTGTGTGTGTGTGTGTGTGTGTGTGTGTGTGTGTGTGTGTGTGTGTGCGTGTGTGTGCGTGTGTGTGTGAGTGTGTGTGAGTGTGCATACTCCAGTCGGCTTTGCAAGGAGATGACCTGATCCACTAGATAAAATAAGGGGGTTCTGATTCTTTCACTTCTCATCTGAGAAGATAATTGGGTCAACTCCTCAGTTTAGAGTATGACAGCGGTGGGTGATTCATGATTTTGTAACATGATTGGGTAACATGAGATCACCCAAGGCACAGAACGCACGTGTTTTTAGAGCGTAGAGACAATTGCTTACTCGTCATCTGTAGATACATTATATTGGTGCAGGCAGTTTTTGCTTGAAGTCAACAACACTAAGCTAAGCTAAGACAGGGAGTCTAAAAATGGGTTTGCAGTATATTTAAATGCAATGTTAAAATCTGCCTGGGTACCACCGTCACTGAGAACTGAGAACATGCTGGCAATTGCATTGGCATCTCGGAAACAGCAGATCAAAGCATGTTATTGAACGGTCCCCCACAACCATATATCATCTGCGAGCCATGATTGTAGGAACAAGATGATGGAAAGACAGATCCAATTAATGGCGGTTGCAATCCCCAAAAGGGAACCACACCTTGGATGCTAACACACTGCCTTTCATACCAGAACCTGTCTGAAGCAAAGGCATCTGATTGGGCACCAACCTGAGGGTTTCCTCGGTGCTCTTGCGGCATTAAATTCATTTCGCCTTTCTATAGAGACCCCTGACCAATCAGAGTCCCCAGGCACCTTGTCACCATGGCGATGCCATGCTTGAGACATAGCGGGAAAAGGTGGAAGGAGGGTGGAGGAGAGGCAGAGGTGTGAGCGGGGGAGAGGAGAAGAGAGGAGGAGAGGAGAGAAGAGGAGAAGAGAGGAGACGAGAGGAGAGGAGAGGAGAGGAGAGGAGGGGAAGAGAGGAGGAGACGAGAGGAGAGGAGGAGAGGAGAGGAGGAGAGGAGAGGAGAGGAGGAGAAGAGAGGAGGAGAGGAGAGGAGAGGAGAAGAGAGGAGGAGAGGAGAGGAGAGGAGAAGAGAGGAGAGGAGACGAGATGAGAAGAGAGGAGAAGAGAAGAGAGGAGGAGAGAGGAGAGGAGAGGAGAAGAGAGTAGAGGAGACGAGATGAGAGGAGAGGAGAAGAGAGGAGGAGAGGAGAGGAGAGAGAGAAGAGGAGAGGAGGAGAGAGGAGGAGAGAGGAGGAGAGGAGAAGAGAGGAGAGGAGAGGAGAGGAGAGGAGGAGAGGAGAGGAGAAGAGAGAAGAGGAGACGAGAGGAGATGAGAGGAGAAGAGAGAAGGAGAGGAGAGGAGAGGAGGAGAGGAGAATAGAGAAGAGGAGACGAGATGAGAGGAGAGGAGAAGAGAGGAGGAGAGGAGAGGAGGAGAGGAGAGGAGAGGAGGAGGAGAGGAGGGATGGGTGGAGGAAGAGAGAAGAGGAGACGAGAAGAGAGGAGAGGAGAAGAGAGGAGGAGAGGAGAGGAGAGGAGGAGAAGAGAGGAGGAGAGGAGAAGAGAGGAGAGGAGACGAGATGAGAGGAGAGGAGAAGAGAGGAGGAGAGGAGAGGAGAGGAGAGGAGAAGAGAGGAGGAGAGGAGAGGAGAAGAGAGAAGAGGAGACGAGAGGAGAGGAGAGGAGAGAGAGGAGGAGAGGAGAGGGAGAGGAGGAGAAGAGCAGATGGATGGCCACCATCCACTTGTTTCTTTCTTTTAGTTGGCGGTGAAAATATTGCATTAGAATGAAGGCAGAGAGAGAGAGGGGGGGGAGAGAGAGAGAGAGAGAGAGAGAGACGAGAGATGAAAATGTAGCTAGCAAGCAGTGGGAAGTAAAAGAAGAAAGGGTGGAAAAAGAGAAGAGAAAAAAAGACAAGCAGATAAGAATGATAGGAAGACGTGAACAGTCCACCCAGGGAAGGGAGGGGAGAGTGAGAGGAGAGAAAAAGAAAGCAGGAACTGGAGGCAGAGGAGAGGAGGGAGAGAGTGTGCATGAGAAAGAGAGAGAGAGACTGAGAGAAAAGAGAAGGAGAGAGGAAGAACGAGTGTCATTTCCACCTGACTAACAGCTCCCACTGCCATTCCCTTCTCCCTCCACTCCTCTCTGTAATTGCACAAACAAGCAGCATCCATCTCTGCAGACGGATCGTCGAAGGTTCTGGGAAGTGTGCATCCAATCACACCACACACACACACCACACACACTCCCACACACACACACACACACACACACACACATGCATGGCATGCACACATACAGACACAATTTAAATGCATCAAGTCTTTCTCGCTTATTTTCTCCTCTGACGAACATTAACTCGCAGTGCACATTACAAAAGGTGCATCTGACCATTGTGGGAGTGTGTGTGTGTGTGTGTGTGTGTGTCTGTGCGTGTGTGTGTATGCATGCAACCAAGTATGTGTAGAAAGATGTATGTAATTTCTGTGTGATTTTGTGTGTATGTGTGTACAAATGTTTGTGTGTGTCTGTGTGTGTGTGCGTGTGTGTGTCTGTGTGTGTGTGCGTGTGTGTGTATGTGTGTGAGTGGTGTGTGTGTGTGTGTGTGTGTGTGTGTGTGTGTGTATGCATGCAACCAAGTCTATGTATGTGTATAGGAACATGCATGTAATTTCTGTGTGATTTCGTCTGTATGTGTGTACAAATGTGTGTGGGTGTGTGTGTGTGTGTGTGTGAATGCACCAATCCTATGTACGCGTATAGGAACATGCATGTAATTTCTGTGTGATTTTGTGTGTATGTGTACTGTGTAAATATATGTGTGTGTGTGTGTGTGTGTGTGTGTGTGTGTGTACTGTATGTGCACTCTACACTCTACTGCCTGTGACACCCAATGCAGCACACAGCCACTCTCACTCAGGTGTCTCTGTACAGCTTTGTGCTCTTGGCCTCTAATCGAGCTTCCAGGAACATCACCCACTCAGCTTACGTCAGCTGAGTACAGTTCAACCCTCCAATACATGTCACCGCATGAACAAAGACC
>NC_055978.1:22153090-22180590 GCF_018492685.1 Alosa sapidissima | reverse complement strand
TCCTGGTACCTGCGAGCGTCCGTCTCGTACCAGTGGTCGGAGCAGATAGCCACGGCCAGCATTCCGAGGGCGCACAGAGAGAGGGAAAGACCGGCATAGAGCAGCAACTTCCCGGCAGCCATACTAGCGTCCTCTCAGAGCCGCATCAGCACCTCGACAGCGTGGACAGCTCCTCGGCGTGCACCCGCATCCAAAAGCTCAGCTTACATCACCTCTCAGGCACAACACTGAAACCATCCTAAGTGCAGAAAACGTGCGAAATGAATTGAGCCAGGCTCTCAGGCATACATTTTCTTTTGACACAGCGGTTGAGTTGTTGTTTACTGTGTCGTGTAGACTAACCGAACAGTCCTGTTAACAGCAAAACGAAAGAAAATATGCTTATCTCTTTCCCTTCTCAACGTCCATCCGTTCTAGAGCCGTCCTTCTGAATGAAACAACACAAGAGCAGTCACTGCCTAAGAGACTGTTGGAATACTGGGAGTCTTTTTAGCGTCGGACCTTTCAGAAAGAGAGAAATAGAGAGAGAGAGAGAAACATCAAACCAGTGGACTACCTTTCAATCCATCCATAATCTGTCCGAAACGTGTAGCCTGACAAATATTATCAAAAAACACAGGCGTTATGAAGGGAATGCTGCTTTGACAAAACCGCTGACGAAACAGTGCCCTTGCTTGACAGCGGTTGCTCTCTGATTCTGTCCAAATAAACAGGTCATGTTTTGTTGTCGGTATAAGCCCACCCCACCCCTTTTTTTCTTCTCCAAGACAGTCCAGAGGTCTGCGCGCTCTCTCCATGCAGTATCAATTTGATATGGTCTCACACTAAACATTTGTATGCCAGAACATACTTGCATAAATCAAACGTCCCTACGGTGCAAGTTTATATCGCGCAGCCTGATATGAGATGACTCTGACCACATGTAATTTTCCCGTGCAATCAAAATATTCCACGGTGTCATGTCAGCTGCATACACTGGTTAACTGAACTGAATCATTTGCCCCAATGTTTTTATGAAGGATAATCACCATGTCACGCTACCTCACGGTCGCGTCTGGACAATTCTTTCACAGTATCCTATCAATTTCGATCCAGATGCTTTGACAGCAAATTGCTCGAATTGCCCAAGGCCCACTACATAATAGCCTACTGAGAAACAAATAAGAGTATGCATACGCTACTCACCGTTCCGAAGCAGAGGATTTTCTATGGCTGTTTTTATACAAAAGCCACGGTAACAATTCTGTTTTTCGTTCCTTTATTGAGGAACAGACCTATTCATTTAGCGTTTAATATGCGAGACTTAGCTATACTCGCACTCATTAGACTGCAGGTTCTATACATTAATATAATAAGATATTCTGCGTGCTAATAACGATGGTCTTGTAGAGCTCCTTCTCAAAATAAAGCAATGGTAAGCCGCATATTACACCTGGAAAGCCATACTTCAGAGGTCCCTTTCGTTTCGAGGCGATACAGCGGTGATGTCATGCTGTCAACGTGAGATTCATGGTTTATTAAGGCACCTTCTTAAAGCAACAGTGTAACACGGTGCTTTCAAGCAGAGGGTGACGTGTTCTGTCTCAGTGTTTCTACTTTTCTCTTTCTCACAAGACACACACACACACACACACACACACACACTCACACACACACACACACACACACACACAAAGCAACAGTGTAACACAGTGCTTTCAAGCAGAGGTTGACATGTTCTGTCTCAGTGTTTCTACTTTTCTCTTTCCCACAAGACACACACACACACACACACACACACACACATGGGCCTGTCTAAACTTTCCACACACTCACACACACATGTTGAAAAAGATCAAGCTTCCAGCAGCTGTGAAGTGTAAATTTAGCTCAGTCTATCATCTGGCTCCACACATCGAAAGGAGCACAAGTTTTCTGTTTGTTTTTGTTTTACTCTATTGATTGCATTGCTAACAACGAGCTGAATTGAGAGCCAAAAAAATGGCATCATTATATTGCTACGGCCTGTCTAAACTTTCCTATATTCATAAATTCCGTCTACATTCTTATCCCCATGTTATTGAGCAAAGGTAAGGCATGATGTGAGCATCATTTTCCATGATTAGATAATCATTGAAAAATAATATAATATTCAGGAGGGCTGATGTTATAAACCTTGTGCAAAACCTCTAAGTTTCATGCTGATCACTCTCAAGGGAGCCCTGACTGTAGACTATCACGTACCACAGCACACCTCAGTGCACAACGTGCATTGTCCCTAATACATTAGCTTTGAGTTGCCCTCTCCAGGTAATATGATTTGGGGAGGTACCTTCGCAAAATTCTGGCCCTCTAGAAATGCTTTGTCAGAGTCATAACCCGATAAAAGTAACAGGTCACATCTATTTCTTTGTATAAAAAACAGCAGGCTTTCACTTATTTATGACAGTATATATCAGTATCTTTCAAATATGTGTTTGTATTTATAACATACATGTACATTCAAGCAAAGGGGACATTTCTGTGCAGTTTAAGAGCTATTTTTATAGCTAATTCAGAGATTCATTCTTATTCAACTCGGCAATCTGCAGATCTTCACCCTAAACTCCTCACTAGCAGAGGACAATTTCCAGGTATATGCTTGATTGAGGTTGAATTAGATAACTGGAGTTTTGGCATGCAAGGTGCAAATTCAAATGCATTTCAAACAGAACAACAACTTATTTTGAACTCTGAAAGGGCAAATGGCAGTGTGTATGCTGTACTGATGCTAAGTGGAGAGGAAGGGAAGAAAATATATATGTTCAACTTTTCCCTGCAGATGAGTGGGTTGTCAATTCTAACAATCCCGCATAATAATAATGCACTCTAACAATCCAACACAATAATACTGCACTATATAGCTGTCACTATTCTAGAAAAGAATTCACGTATGAATGCTTGTAAAATTGGCTTTAAATTAAAACTGTCATATAAAGATCTTGAAAAGTGTGTGTGTGTGTGTGTGTGTGTGTGTGTGTGTGTGTGTGTGTGTTTGTGTCTGTGTGTCTCTGTGTGTGACAGAGAGTGAGAGAAAGTAACCTGAGCTCTTAAGACAAGAGACAGAATTTGCCTATTAAAGTGACTGAGGAACATTTGACCTTTTTTATTCCTCTCAGATGTGCCCACTACCCACGCCTCTAGAAGTGATGATCATCATCACTTGCTCTCCTGCGACCACCTACACACATGGAATCCCCATAATTGTCCTATTTATGGAACAGAGAAAAGAATAATTGGGCTTCAAATGCTATAGAGTGCATGGATGGGATGTTCTGAACAAATTACTTCCACATCTATTCCCTTCCCCAGGAAATTACTTGTGAGCCGTATCATAAAATTGGCACCCTTTTTTGTGATATCTCTTTGGAAAGAAAAAGTAGGGAGAAATTTACAACCATCTCTTTCCCCCACCCTCATTCAATTAAGTCTTCTTTCTGTTCTGGAGTTGATAGCCTGCACTCCCCTTACCGCTTGGGAGTTCTTCTCCGTGCAGAATTTTGACGACGCTCGGGTAATTTTCTTTCAGACAGAGTGAGTGACAGCCTGACAGCTGAATTTTAATTACAGTTTCAAAGCCTGACTTGGCTTGCAACGTTTTTTTCCCCACCACCCTACAATGTAATCTCAAAACACAGTTTGGACACCATAGCAATTTGTTTTACTCTATTTGAGGAAGTGTTATCTTGTACCCCCCTCCCCCTCGGTCCCTGGAAAAGTGTTAATGGATACATTCTTTTTGAGGAGAGGAGGAACGTGATCGTAATAGAGATTGCCTAGTGACTTGTCTCTTCCTAAGCCCTCTTCTATGGGCTTGCTCACATGGGCACTGTGGCAAAACAAGACAGCAAAACACAGGTAAATGACTCACAAACACATAATTAAATATCTATTATGATGCTATTATGAACTTGCTGAGTGGACACTGCGGCTGAAATATTTTGAGTCCTGTGAGTGAATTTAGACATCTTGTTATTAAAACATGCAAGTAAAGATCAATAGGTCTATGAGTGGGCCTACACATTAAGAATGGGCTTAATATCAATTGTTTGAAAAACACTTATAGCCTAACATTAAAGTCCATTAAAGTTGTACAGCTAAGGCAGAGGAAAGCCCTACAAATAGCTCAGGACCCTTCACATCCAATACATCACACTTTTGAAAGACTCCCTTCAGGAATGAGATAGCTACAGAGTACCTACATCAACAAGCAACAAGAAATCTTTTATCACATCATCCATTATTTTGCTAAATCAATTACATTTATGAGTTTTTATCATTCATAATCCCTGCCTCCACTGAACACAATGGACAACTAGATGTACCGCAGAGCGGTACAAAATATGACCGCCGCCCAGTCCAGCACATGTTTTCCACAAAAATAAGTCACGCTGAAAGGCATATATGATTCTAACTGTCTCACTGAATTGCATTATGCACACTCAATTCTCACTGGTATCTGCTAGACAACAAGTACTAAAACATGATTAGTTCATAGATTTCACATGTAATATACATTTTATACAACCCCACCCCCATCTTGCCTGGTCATAATTCTGAGAAATTCTTGAATTGTGTGCATGTGTGCGTGTACATGTTCATGTTTATGTTTATGTGTGTGTGGGTGTGTGGGTGGGTGTGTGTGCGCCAGGGCTTGAAAACGAAATTCTTTTTCAAACGTTCCGTTCCGAACGGTTCAGGTAGGCCTATGTTTAACGTTTTCGTTCTTGCATGCGTTCCGCCACCAACATATCGGTCCTGAACCGGTTCGGAACACAAAATATCGTTCGTTCTTAAAGTTCCGGCAGTGTTTGGCGGGCCTATCAAGTCTATTTTTGTGGACTTTACCTTATTATTCTCTTAATTAATATTAATTAATTAATAATTAATAATTATTACACTCATTATTTCCCCTTGATTTAGCCTATACCGTAGCTATGCCCAAAAATAATAAATCACAGGCGGCATCCAAAAACATTCAGATGGGCTATCCATCCCATAGCCTGCAGACTTACTGTAGGCCTAACCTATGCCTATAAATAATTTCTTTAAAAAATATTTCTGGATACCTGCTAAACTCCTTACCTGGTTGTAGCCTAAGTTTTATCCATATGGAGATCTTCAAAGGCTTGCGCTATAATTCTAACCCTGTTTATAAACGAACCTGTCTTGCTGACAAGGCCTATCTCAAATTCTTCTACATAGAATAGGCTATAATTGTGCTAACATTTCAAATCCCGACTTTAAAACGACAAGGCGTGGACAGGCAAAATAGGCTACAAACAATTTCCAAATCAGTTTCAGTAGCCTACGCTACGAGCTGGCCTAAGATCCGAAGTGGCAGGCGGATAGGTTACATTACAACAGCAAGACAAAATATACACATTTGGACCAAAGGTCCATTTATTCGTTTTTTTTTTTTTTTTCAAACTGCAGAAATCAAATTATTAGGCTGTTATATAGAGAACGAAAAAAAAACGTTATTAACCGGTTTTGTGGATTTCAGAATAACGTTTCTGTTCCGGAACAGTTGAAGACCATTTTGTTTTCGTTTCCGTTTCCGCTCCTCGTAAAATTCCGTAAAATTCTGTTCGTTTTCGTTTTTCGTTTTCGTTCCTTGAACCGGTTCGGAGCCCTGGTGTGCGCGCATGTGTGTGTTTGCCTGTTTATGTGCCTGTGTGTGTGTGCATGTGCATGCATGCGTATATATGTCTACTGTGTGAGTATGTGTCATACGTACTGTAGGATTACTGTGAATGTGCATGTGTATCTGTTTATGCACATGTGTGCATATGGAATGGGTTTACATGACCCCTGGAGGCAAACATATGCAAAAAATTGGTCATCCTAGGCCCTACGGTTCTTAAGATATTCACAGAAAACTGTGTCTGCCCTACCCTCCTTTCGGGGGGGCCAGTCCAGCGGGGGGGCTACAGATCAAAACGAAAAGCAATGGTTCCATGCTATCCATGTGGGGTTACATGCCCACCAAGTTTCGTGTACCCCGGTCTTTCAGTGTCCCGGGAATCCTTGTTGGTGTACGGTCACTAAATGTACACATACATTATTTTATTGTAAGGCCCCCCATGAACGAAAGTCCACGAAACTTGGCATGCATTCGGAGGGTGTCATAATGATCCTACACTTTCAATTTCGTGCAGTTTTGACCATGTCAGCCAGAGATATTGTGATGAAAACACCTAATGTTTTGCTTTTTAATTTTTAACTAGGTGGCGCTATACATGAAATAAGTGGTAATGGGATAGGTTGACATGCCCCCTTAAGACCAACATACAAAAAAAAGGTGGACCTCCTAGGCCCTACGGTTCTCGAGATATTTACAGAAAACTGTCTCCGGCCACCTACAGGCCAGTTGGTGTATAGTAACATAAATTAATTTATTGTGTGGCCCCCCATGAACGGAATTCCACGAAACTTGGCGTGCATTCAGAGGGTGTCATAATGATCCTACACTTCCAATTTCGTGCAGTTTTGACTATGTTAGGTCACAGATACCTGCGATTACAACACCTCATTTTTACCTCGTGTTTAACTAGGTGGCGCTATACATGAAATGAGTGGTTATGGAATGGGTTGACATGGCCCTTTGAGATCAACATACAAAAAAACAATGGTCCTCCTAAACCCTACGGTTCTCGAGATATTCACAGAAAACTGTGTCTGCCCTACCCTCCTTTCGGGGGTCCAGTCCAGCGGGGGGGCTACAGATCAAAACGAAAACAGGAGGTTCCATGCTATCCATGTGGGGTTACATGCCCACCAAGTTTCGTGTACCCCGGTCTTACAGTGTCCCGGGAATCCTTGACGGAAATGCGAGAAAGAAAAAGAAAAAAAAAGAAGAAAAAAATCTGACTAAACCTATATGACCGAGACTTCTGTTCTATTCTATTCTATTCTATCAGTCTGGCTTTTCCCGGGCAGCTGTTTCAGTGACTGGATTGTCATTACCACTGTGTGGCACGAATAGCAATGTGATCTCTGATGCAAATGAAACGGCAAGCCTGCATCAATGGATAGACCACCACTGCTTTGGCCTGTGACGTTTTTGCTTTGGAAAACATATTGGCTTTACATTTCTGTGGATTTGTCTCCATCGTCTGGTGTAGACGAGTATTTCAGTTGCCTAAATAGATGACGTTATCACGACTAGTCTATTGTTTAACTTGTCAAAAACACCTATTGCTGTGGCCTGTAGTTGTAATCTTTGTTTTCTGAGGCCTTAGGTTACTTTTACCCCTGCACAAAACTTAACATGCTCTTGACTTTTCAGTTTCATGGATTAGGCTACACAGCTACATAACTTTATGTTAGGCTACCAATGATGTTCTGTAACAATCTTTCACTCAACACGTTCCTGGAAAGTAAGAGTTTCTTGAAGGCCCTATGTTGCATAGTGGTCAGAAAATCAGATATTCTCGGACTGGCTGGCTCTGCTCATTATTTGACCAGAGAATGTCTGGTAGACGGGCTCTGATTTGACCGTATGAGTACGACTACAACACATTTCCCCACCACACTTCCTTTGGTGTTACCAGGACTTCCTCTGCCATAATGAGCTTATTTGAAATACTGAATTTAAAACTATGTCAAATAATTTATGAAGTTATCACTGCATTCAATTGCTATTGATTGCTATTAATAAACTAACATACCTTGTTGGTGGAAAATAGACCTCATAGCAAGCGGAACCTAAATCGGCTAGGTTCATAACTATCCGGAGAGTTAAAAAAAAGAGAACTCTGTCATGCGAAGGTGAAATAGCCAAGTAGCTTGATAGCTTAATTCTATGTAATTTCTCATCACTTATTGTCAACGTTTTGGTGCACTGTTGTCGGGCCTCCTATTTACACATTATGAAGTATTTTTCGTGATATCTGTTGCATGTTATAGCCTACATCACTGAATCAGCGAGCTGTTAATGTTTGAATAAGGTGAGTAATGTGGCGTTAGCTAACGTAATGTTGCTCTGCTTGTGATTTTGTTTAACATAGCTTGCTTGCTTGGTCCTTGTAATTGTCAAGTCATTTTAATGTTTTGCTAACATCCACGTAGGCTACACTGTATCTATATTAAAATTAATAGATAGCCATTCGAAATTAATATGATCCTATTGAAATCCAGTAACGTCGACATGTGTTGGAACGTGTCGGTGGAAATAGGTTAATGTTAACTAACGGTGACCAATGTTATTGCGAAATATGTCTTGGCGCTAATATTTGTAATGTTCGCATGTATACTGTGTGGCTGAATACATGTATTTAAATATGTAAACCTCTGTTACCTGTTATGTACAATTGCAGCTATGGCTGGGCTCTCAAATTATGCTGTGCGCATGGCGCGTCTCAGCGCGCGGATATTTGGGGACGTTGTGCGTCCCACTGATTCCAAGTCCATGAAGGTAGTACAGCTGTTCAAGGAACCACCTATGGCCCAAAAAAAAGAGGTGTATGACTGGTATCCTCAGCACAAAATCTACTATGCCATGACCCAGAAGCTGAGATACATGGGATTGTTCAGGTAAGGCAGTGTTACACAGTTTTGACCACAATCAATTTGTATCATGGCTAGAACATAACAAGTTGGTTGATTTTTGTTTTGTTCCCTCAGAGATGAACACGAGGACTTCAAAGAAGAGATGCGGCGGCTCAGGAAGCTACGAGGAAAAGGGAAGCCTAGAAAGGGAGAGGGTAAAAGAGCCACAAAGAAGAAATAAAATAAAACGCATCTTCACTACATCTTGGACACTCTTCCTTGTGCATAACTGAACAATGGCTGAGATTATGCTCCATGGAATGCAAAAGTAATCCTCCCACAAACTACTAGGATGGACCTTTTACTGAGGACGGGTGCATTTTATTCATTGTGTCACATCAATCTTAAATGTGATACCTTTATCCACAAGAGGATTCTACCTAGTAGGAGTTTGTTATTGGTTTTCAAAGTGTGGTATTTCATCTGACCACAGAGATTGTGATCTCTCACAATACTATACATCTCCGCAGTATCTTTCAAGTGTTGTAAATGACTGGTGTTCATAAAAGAACTATGTATATTTTGTTCTCCCTGTTTTTTTATTATCAAAAAGAAAACTTTCCTCTGTGGATACATGTTTTTTAAATGTGTTTTCATTGTTAATGCTACTTACAGAGTGAGGTGAGCTGAGTGAACTATGAGTTCAGTGAACTGTGACAACAGACATGGTAACCACCCAAGGAAAGTTGTTTATAGTCTGTAGGTGTTTTCAGTAGTTGTCTTTATGTTTCAAGTATAGGTATACTCTTTTGATCCCGTGAGGGAAATTTGGTCTCTGCATTTATCCCAATCCGTGAATTAGTGAAACACACTCGGCACACGGTGAGGTGAAGCACACACTAATCCCAGCGGTGCTCGGGGAGCAGTGAGGGGTTAGGTGCCTTGCTCAAGGGCACTTCAGCCGTGCATACTGGTCGGGGTTCGAACCGGCAACCCTCCGGTTACAAGTCCAAAGCGCTAACCAGTAGGCCACGGCTGCCCCCACTTCGTTTCGTGGCTCATGGAGAATGGAAAACAAGCTCTTAGACTTGTGAGCATTTTATCCAAATATGAGGCATGCCCTCATTTATTATATTGTATTTATGTATCAGAATTCTGAGTGAACCTGTATTCACAATTTAATTACATCATTACATTGCATGAAAATGTTCTGTTATCCGAAGTCGTCTTATTATTCTTCTAACCAAAATTCTGCGTCTAATTCAGCTTCAACCATTTAAAGGAACCATATGTAAGATTGTGGCCAAAACTGGTACTGCAATCACTTTCAAATTACTGTATCCCCTCCCCCTCCACCATGACTCGAGGTTGCCAACCTGGATGCCAAAACACTACTGACTTTGTGATTAGTAGATAGGTAGAGGGTGGTGCATCAGGCCAAAACACAACATTACATGACAAAACACAACATCAACATCAGTTGAGGGCTGCAACTTACACTTTTTAAATGGCAATATCCTGACCGGACTACTGTTGTCAGTGATAAGTATTTGAAATGAACATGATTTCTTAATGTCTAGTGACATATCAGGGCCATTTTATGATTAATTGAAATACATTTCTTACATATGGTTCCTTTAACATATAAACTTTGTTCAAACTTTGTAACGTAAATTTTGAAAAGGACACTTGAGCAATGTATTGATTTTTATACTTTTTGAGATAACAAAAAACAAGCTTATTTTTCCTCATAGACCTCTGAAGTTAGCCTACAAAAAGTACCCAAAGCTACCATCTTTGCCCATATAAGGAGATCCGGGTGTTAATTGAAGCTAACCAGGGATGTAGTGGTAAAATAATCCCGATTTCTTCATCCCCGCGAGAGTTTAACAGGTACGATAATTCAAAATCACCATGTTATTTTTCCATAGGAAAAATCTCAAGATACCAAATCTCCTTATGGCTTTTTTGTAGGTGAACTTCAGAGGTCTATAGAGTACTGAAGTGTGACGTTCCATTTCCATGACGGCAGAATCACTGGATCTAAACAAACTTTCGAAGTGGCTTAAATAGCATTGAATGTAGATATGTGGCATCATTTCTAGCAAATAAATTGTTTTAAATGTATAGCCATTCAAACATGTTTTACGTCTTCTCAAAGACTGGTGGCTGTTAAAAGTGACATTTTTTTGCAAAAAAGTCAAGATACGTCCATGAATTTAAGGATTTTAACCGCATGCTGTGAAGTTACATGCAGGTCTCTTTTATGGAGGAAACCCATGCTAAAATAAACTCTCTGTCTCTCTCCATTCTCTCTCATCTACTAACATCTATCTAAAAAAAACAACACTGAATTCTGACATCAACTTTCGAACTTTTTTGACATCAATTTCGAAAGGCCATGGCTTGAAAGTGGTCAGAGATAAAGTCCTACTGTAAATGTGAAAATCATTGCGTATGATCAAAAGTTTATGAAGGGAGTAGGCTAAATTTGCTCATCTAATTTGCATATTATGACGTCACCGGATGGCAACCACCTCAAATTATGCACCTTTCAGTAAATACTGGAATATTGAGATTTTCATTCTTTTTTTGTCATTTCATAACTGCTGTTTGTTATTTTGTGACTTTGGCGCTTATTAAGATTCATTAAACTAGGTGTATCAACATCCATTAAATTATCTGCCTATCAACATGCATTAAACTGTGTCTATCAACAACTTTTAAACTATCTACATTCAACTTTTAAACTATCAACTTTCATTCAACTATGCAACCACCATGTCTATTCTATCAACACCTTATTCCACTGCTTGGTTGAATTTCCCATTGTCCTACGTAATTTAGAACGACCATTAACCGTATGTTATTTGCACACCTATGAAGTAGATCCATTTTTTTGGCCGTATCACAATTGTATATTAATTCGCCGAACTCGCTGTGAAGTTTAAATGAACCGTCACGTTACTTAGGCCTACTTAGTAACCATCTCTGCATTATCTGTTTTAACTATGATATTTTAGCATACATAACATTTTTAGCATTTTCATGCACTGGTAATTCCTTGAAATTGCTTTTCTAGTTAGTCATATAGTCCTTTAAAATTAAAATTTATGGGATACAGACAAAGAGGTAAAGTGCATGTAAGGGATAATGGACGACACGGTGGTCTGTTCACAGAAGACATAGTTATCAGTAAAAATTTCAAGTTTTTGCCTGAAATTGCACTGTGCCTATTTACAAGGGCATTGTTCCCACCTCTTTTGGGGTCAACCATCAAGTGCTGGACCTCTATAGAAAGCTGAGAACCTGTAGCTTTCGTAGGAAGCAGTCAAGATGTGTGATGTACTGACAAAGAGCTACAGAGGCTAATATAGTTTTTTCTTTCAAGCATCTCTGAACTGACCACATTTCAGCCCTCTAGGTCACTTGATATCCCTTAGAAACACAACTGAGCCCTAGCACCAGGTCTTGTGAAGCTGTGTGCAAAAGTTGATCAATATAAAATGAAAATATGAGTGCTTTAGACTATTATTTGCCAAGGTATGCCCGTGCGTTTTGTAAAATGTCTATGGATACTCCCCATAGGACTTTTTGTTATCCAAAATGCATACTGACAATCAAATGCTTACTGCACATGAACCCCTTTGTGTAGAAGCATAATCCTGGTCTCAAATGAAAGGTAATTAGTCTATCTCTCCCGTTGTCAAGCGGGCGTAGGCTATCCCAAGATCCTGATGCTTTCAACTTTAGCTTTGAAACATCGCTATTTTACCTAGCCTGCTGTCATCCATAGCTAAAAGCCACCTCCGTCATATGCTACAATGTTACTATGTTCTGAACATTTGCATTTTACAGCTCGAATGCAACGTGACGGTTCATTTAAACTTCACAACGAGTTCGGCGAATTAATATACAAGTGTGATAGGCCTACGGTCAAAAAAATGGATCTACTTCTAGGTGTGCAAATAACATACGGTTAATGGTCGTTCTAAATTACGTAGGACAATGGGAAATTCAACCAAGCAGTGGAATAAGTAAGGGATAATGTATTGTCCGCCGGTAATTATCAGAACATAAGTCCCGACAGGGAGAACAGAACCCCGACGCGCAGCGCCGGTAATTATATTTTCTGATAATTACCGGCGGACAATACATTATCCCGCTTATAACACGGCTACTTGCCGAAACGAGAAAGAAACCTAACACAATGAATCTTTAAAAATGATTTTGCTACCGTTTCGTGTCTTCCGCTGACAAAATAAATAGTTCGCCACACTATCTGAACTTGACAGTTTCAGGTGTTGCGTGGCAACGTCTTACTAGCTTACTTTCCCTTTCAATGAAATTCCATTGCAATAAGCGAACGGAATTCTTGCGGAGGGATATGAAAGACGTTAATCAACCCGTTGCCATTTACAGCGGTGATTATATACTTTGCCGGTGATTTATAGATTTAACATAGGCCCGAAATGGGCCGAAAGGCCCATTCATGTGAATGGAACTTTCTGTAGCACTCTGAAGAGCCGTGTAATAAGTAATTATTAATTTACCTGTTTTGCCTAAAAGGCCTTTGAGAATGTGATCAAGGATATGCACGTTTTGAATTACTTGAAAATTAATTTCTGTTATTCCAGTGCTATTGCCTTTTTGTCATACCCCATGATTTCTGTACTTAGGCTACACCATGGAGCTGCGTTCTCAGTGAAACATTCTACAAGGACCCTGCCTCCTCCAGCTGGGAACCTTTCAGACAGAAACTTTTAAGGAGCTTCGCTGATTGCGTAACATTGTGTTTCATGCTTTAACAGATATTCCTTTATAAACAGTTGAAGTTAATCCATGGTGAGATTCATAATACTGTAGCGCCGAGGCTATTTACCCACTGTTGGACTGTCCTCAGTGTTCCCCCTGTTTTCCCTGGGTTTTATGGATTTGGATTTAGCACCTGATAAATCCCATACTTACAGAAGACTGTAACTGGTTGCCTGTTTGTGGTTTAGACCTGAAGGGATGTTGACATTGAATATTCATATTGACCATTATGATCAGCACAGGGCCCTTTTGAGACTGTAACCTTACAAATGTTTTGATATTTGACAAATGACATTTAGCCACATTAATTGTTCTTGAACTATTAACTACTACTAACTGTTCAAAGGCAGAAAAAAATGTGTTGAATACATGTGTGTTGTCAGCAGCAATGTCTTAAGTTACTCTCGGAGGTAGGACCCATGTCTACAATGCATAAGAGGTGGTGTGGGTCTGATTTTGTCCCAGAGTGAATTGCCTTGGAAATTGGGCCTGATCTGGTCCTGGCCTAGCCTGACGAGCCAGACCCACATTAAAATGTAGGGTCTGGGCATTCACCGTTCGCAGTGCTCAATCCGAGGGGCGGGATAATCGGTTGTCTTTCAAATTCCCTCTGCACGCAATAGGACAGCGCTGAGTCCCATGCGTCTCCCCACCAGCGGAGCTAGTTGGCTAGTTCAAACTTTTGCAAACTTAAAACAAGCTTAACTCGTGTCACACTGTTAGCCAACAGCAACATCCATCTTCTTTGTTTTCAAGTAGCAGGGAATTCAAGCCAAACCGTTGCAACTCTGCCATCAATCATTATGTTAAGCCCGCCTAACGACTCTATACACGATTTGATTGGCCTGATAGAAGTTTAATTTTTCGAGCTCATCAGCCAACGGAGAGTTGCTAGACTAGCCCTGGAAGCAAATGTAATTTGCTGCTGCTAGGGTGCGTCTAGATTTCTAGGCTAGTCCTGGCCCATTCACTCACTCACTCACTCACTCTTCAAGGCACCTGATGAGTGAACACAATGACAGACATGTGAAATCTCAAACTGGCAACAACTACAACAACAACAAAAACTGGTGCAGGACACTGAATGGTTTTTGAATATGGAGAAAGAGTTCTAAACAGGTAGTATGATCCATTATAATAATACTGGAGTGGGTTGGCCTAGTGCAACAACAACAAAAAAAGACCTAGGAGGTTATTGGTCCTTAATCTGATATATAGAAGAAGTTGCTGAGATGTATTAAACAATTGTCATGCAGGCAGCAAGGAGAAAGAGTGTCCTGGAGTCAAGTAAAGTTTATAGCACATTTAATACACAGAGGTCATTCAATGTGCTTTACATAAACAAAAGCAAACAGTAGGCTAAGCATAGAAGGGCAATCGTCAAAGAATAGTTTAAAGTAAAGAATAAAAAATAAAAAACATAAGATAATAGTACATAAAAGCATAAAAGGGCAATAGTTTTAAAATGTTTAAAAAGTAATAATAAAAAAACAGAATGATTAAAATGATAGTGATCAAATACCCAGTGAACAGCAGCACTTGGAGAGAGCAAGACTACCATTTTGCCACCATTCTCTCACTCATCTGCAGATTCCACAGAGCAGATCAGGACAGAGCCTTATCAGTTTGTCCAGTTATTTATTTTTTTCAGGGGCTGAATAGCACCTGCAGAGCAGATGTGTAATAGCTGCCATATAGACAGGGGATATTTTTGAGATATGTGCTTCCTAGAGGCATTTTTTAGTAAAAGTTGGGAAAACATTTTTACATAATTAAGGTGTGCTGAATCCAACTAGCCCTGTTTCCAAGCTGAATTTTGAGTTTATGACCATCTATAGCATTTCAAAACGGTTGCCAAAATGGCGATTTTGGGCACTTTCTTTGGGAGGATGTCATTATACTATGTAAATTAATTCATATTGTTCACAGAAATCTCCCTTGGCCCAGGTCAAGGATACGGGCTGTGAAAAAAAAAAAAAAAATCTAGTATTATACCTACCATACCTACATGTATGTTAATTACCTGAAAAAAACTTTGAAAAATATAATTGATAAAATTTTATAATTGAGCAGGCACACAGTTTTTGACGAATGAGACTTATGTTTTTTGAGGGTCAAGAAAGATAAGTAAGTAAGTATAAGTATATACTCTTTTGATCCCGTGAGGGAAATTTGGTCTCTGCATTTATCCCAATCCGTGAATTAGTGAAACACACTCAGCACACAGTGAGGTGAAGCACACACTAATCCCGACGCAGTGAGCTGCCTGCAACAACAGCGGCACTCGGGGAGCAGTGAGGGTTTAGGTGCCTTGCTCAAGGGAACTTTAGCCGCGCCTACTGGTCGGGGTTCGTACCGGCAACCCTCCGGTTACAAGTCCGAAGCGCTAACCAGTAGGCCACGGCTGCCCCGTGATGAAATGTAAAGTTTAAAATTGTAGCCTACTGGTTAGGGCTTCGGGCTTGAAACCAAAGGGTTGCCGGTTCGATCCCCGACCAGTAGGAAAAAAAGTGCCCCTGAGCAAGGCACCTAACCCCTCACTGCTCCCCGAGCATCACTCTAGCAAGGCAGCTCACTGCTCCAGGTTAATGTGTGCTTCAATGTGTGACCTGTGTGTTCACTAATTCACGGATGGGATACATGCAGAGACCAAATTCCTTGTATACTCAAGTATACTTGGCCATAAAACATTACATTTTACATAACTGAAGTGAATTAGGTTGGTAATGTATGTAGTCTCGGAGTAAGTTACATAGGCCTTCGGTAACACTTTACGGTAAGGGTACATGAATTATCATGAATTCATGCATGAATTAATTCATGATTTATGTATTACTTCATTCATTAATATCTAATTAATCATCAGGAATTTACTGAGTTCATAGTTTGTCATTTGTGACCTCATACATGAACACATTACTAAAGTATTACTGTAGGTACGGTGGGCACATCATTATTATGATGTATTAAGCATGATCATGACTATTTATTTTTCTGCCAAAAATGTGGTCATCACTGCTCAAATTCTGATTTGAACATAACTTTTGAGTTCTCTAAACACATGCCATTATTCACTACTTTAGTTGAGGGGCCACAGACATGATGAATGCATGGCCAATTAACCTAAAATTCATGTAATCATGATGATCATGCTTAAGAAATCATAAATCATAATGATATACTGTACCCATCACACCTAATGCTTTAGTTGATGTGTTTCAGGTCATCATGAATGAGAGTATGAATTCATGTCAATTCCTGATGATTCATAGGATATAAAGGAATGAAGTAATGCATAAATCATGAATTAATTAATGCATGAATTCATGATAATTCATGTACCTTTACCATAAAGTGTTACCCATATTTCTTCATAACCTTTGTGTTGGTAAAATGATTGAATGTCCTGTGAATTAATAGCTAGATGAATAACTTTATAACTAGTGCAAGTTCAAGTTACTTTATTTGTACCCAGAGGTAGATTTTGTTTGCAGTATAGAGTGCTTCAAGAGAATTTGCACAGAGGATGCCATCTTTACAGCAATTCACTCTGCCCTGTCCCTTCTTGACAATAGCAACACCTACGTATGTGAGAATGCTGTTCATTGACTTCAGTTCAGCACCATTATCCCCTCCAAACTGATCACCAAACTCAGTGAACTGGGCATCAGTACCTCCCTCTGAAACTAGATTCTGGACTTCCTAACCAACAGACTGCAGGCTGTTAGATTAGATAACCTCACCCACTCAACCCTCACCCTGAACACCGGCATGTGCTGAGCCCTCCTTTACTCCCTCTTCACCTACAACTGCATACCTGTATATGGCTCTAACACCATTGTCAAGTTTGCAGACAACACTACGTTGATTGCTCTCATCAGCAACAATGAGACAGCCTGCAGGGAGGAGGTCCAGCACCTAACATCACGGAGCACCGACAACAACCTGGCTCTCGACACCAAGAGGACCTCATTGTGGACTTCAGGAAGTCAAAAGCTAGCTCACAAAGCCCCATCCTCATCAACAGGACTGAGGTGGAGCATGTCACCAGTTCATGTTTCTGGGTGTCCACATCTCTGTGGACCTCTCTTGGACCCTCAACACCTCTACCTTGATCAAGAAGGCTCACCAGCATCTTTTCTTCCTGGAGACTAAAGAACACAACCTCTCTCCTCAGATCCTGGTGAACTTCTAAACCTCTACCGCTGTACCATTGAGAGAATCCTCACCAACTGTGTCACAGTATGGTTTGGCAACTGCTCTGCCTCCGACCGGAAAGCACGGCAGAGGATGGTGAAAACTGCTCAACACATCACTGGTTCCTCACACCCCTCCATCAACGCCAATCCTTGCCTGTGCCTATTGAGGTGTCCATGTCGATGGCAACCTTCACAGGGACAACAAGGAGGCGAACATTTTGCCCCTATCCCACCCATAGTATTCTATTTATATTTATAAATGTACATACTGTAATTACACTTAAACATAGCGATATTCTACTGGTATTTATACTGTTAATACTGCACATACACTTATTGTCAGTACTCTGCACAATGACAATGAAGGTGAATCTAATCTAAGATAATCTAATCAAATGAAACGTGACTGCTGGCCATCTTTCCCATTTGGAATTAAGGATATGATGCTAGCTTGTTAGCTAACAGTTGTTTGTGATTAGTTAAGGAACTCCAATGATTTTAAACTCCAAACATGTGTCCACCCACGACAAAGAAGATTCAGGCCAGACTCTTTGCCAAAGAGGACCGTAAACATAGTCAAGAGTATGGTTCATGAGGTCATAAGGCTAGTTAGCATAATAATAGTTTTTTTTTGCATTTTTATATTTTTCATAGCCTTTACTTTTTATTTATTGCCCACAGGAGATTTCTGAGATGCACAGATGTGAACAATATTAATTTATTTACATGGTATGATGCCCATCCGAAGAAAGTGCCCAAAATCGCCGTTTTGGCAGCCATTTTGTTGATGCTAATTAGATGGTCAAAAACTCAAAATTCTGCTTGGGAACAGGGCTAGTTGGATTCAGCACATGTTAAATATGATAAAGTCCTGTTCCCAACTTTTACTAAGAAATGCCTAGAGCCATATACAAGGACTTTTTCCTGAAATAGCACTTGTCTAATAGAACATCTTTAGGAGAACCGCCTACTCAGGGCACCTTAATAGAAGCCCTCTGTCCTTTCTTTTACAATATGGCCTACTGCTGTGATGCTGGTCTAGACCAGTTTTGCCACTATACATCAAGGTAGGGCCTACATGCCCAAGTAAGATTAATATCCAGTTCTTGAATGTTCATTGGTGAGATCACCCTGTGGAAATCTACAAGCCACAGTTAAAGTTTAGTTAAAGTTTGAGATTGTGTTGTTTAGACACCAGGTAACGCCGAGACTCCTGTTATTAATCATCTCCATCAATGCCAACTGCGGCAGAGAATTTGAATTAATGTAGGCTAGGCTATTTGTTCTTATAGCCTAGTAAATGATTGCCTATATGTGAAGCACTCTAGGCTATCTCACAGCCAATGGGGAAAACATAGAAGAAGATGGAAACAGAGGGAAAATATAATTAGTAGTGTAACCATTGTGGACTTTGTGTAGCCTATTGTAAGGACTGATTAATTGCATTTTGTAGAAGTAGTAGCCTATTTGATTATTTACTGAAAACAATGAAGGGTATGCATAAGCATCGTAGAATACAATTCATTGTCAAGTATTTGTTGCACCGACCCTGAAGTGCAAATACAGCATAGTGCGACTAGTTTCTGGATGTATGCTTTCCACTATCCCCATTTACCCCTCTCGGCTTACGTTTCTTGAACCTCTCTGTCTCCCCCTCCTGTCTCACGCTCTGTTTCTTTCCCCTATTATTTTCCACTCAGCTTCTCGCAGTTTAAAATGGCGGCGTTGAGCAGCGCCGAGTCCCCACCGCCCGTCTTCAACGGAGACACCATGGACCGTGATCCGGAGCGGGAGCGGGGACTGGACGAACTGGGCGCTGGGCTCGACACCACTTGCTCCGGGGGGATTCCCGAATGTCAGCAAGACATTCCCGAGGAGGTATGCGGTGGGTGACAGGGTAGCGAGGGGCAAGGGAGTCGGGTGCCGAGCGGAGGTTGCTGGATGTAGATCTTCAGGAAACACCGGCTGTATTATGGATCGTGGGGATGCATTGCAGGGGGCAAGATGATGCACAAAATGTATACGGTTATCTTTGATATTGCGCGTTGGTTAACATGCAAACATATTTTCTGAAAATGGCTTTCCCAATGACGACACAAGCCATTCTTTCGCATATGCAGTGCAGTTCGCTGAGCAGTGTTTATTATCAGGCCTGCCTATATTTCATTCGCTTTTCGCTTTATTTTTCCTGAGCCCACTGCAGCTGTAGCCAACAGACTAGGCTGGCTAGTTCACTAGCATAGCAGGGAGATTGTTAGCCACAGTTAGCTATCTGGCAATACATCTGATGTTAAAAAGCTAACGCCTATTCGTTGTATGCAGTGTTAACACATTAAATACGCCATTAATATAGCGACCACACCGACTTTTTCGTCTGCCCCAGTTTTGATGCATTTCATTCCGAACCTCAAGGACTGTAACATGTAACGTTGGCGTTGAACAAGTAGTGCAAACTCCCCGCCATGTATTGGTTGATTTGAACCTACATTATTTATTTTCTTTTCTGAATTATTGATAGGATGGTTCGTGAGGAATAATTGAAAATTATTACTGTGTTTTGGTGTAGTGTAGATGGCCTGTACAGCAGACATGAGTGGAGAGGATTATATTCTTCCAATGTAACATTGTATGCACGCACGCCAAGTTTATTTCTTCAGTTTACCCACTCAGTCTATCAGATGTCTTTGCCAGAATAATGTGCTACGTTCTTTTGACGTCTATGTTATTGACATTACCCCGTCGCATAGGTCCAGGTTTGAACCAGCTGTACACTTTGACATTTGACAAGGCTGTTCCTTTTGGTGTGAAGGCTAATGAAATGATCAGTAGTATCTGTCATCACTGCAAAGGTAATGACTTGGTAAATGATAAAGGTGGAGCATTTGGGCTTAAAGTTGCTCAGCTTTTTGCCTGTCTTGATTACTGTCAAACCTGTCTTAAGTCAGTAAGATTTCATGAGGTTCTTTCTTTTAGGATTACAGTAACTTTCCCCCTCATACCCAGCTGCAGATTTTGTAACAGTTAAGTTTACACCCTCAGCAGCTACCTATTTAAGTGGATCAATTAAAGGGTGTAACCAGAGCACACAGTTTGTGCCAGTTGATGGGATTTGGTTGTCATTTGTGAAGCATTTTGAGGCAACGATGATTGACAGCCAAACTTAAAGGGGGGGGGGGGGGGGGTCATGCCTGGCACAAGGATTGCATAGCTTCCCTCATTCGGGTAAATCAGCTGTTTTCATGTCCATTTAAGGAACATGGAGACTATTGCCTCACAAGTGAGTTAACAGATGTAACACTTTGTAGCAAATAAATGCTGCTAACTGTCAGTTTCCCAAGAGGTTCATCCAGCCCTCAATAATGCTGTGGATGAAGCTCTTGAAGACCATAAGGCTTAAAATGTACTGTTTTCCAATCCATTAAGAAGTGCCAGATTTAATTGACAATAGCAATAACACAACAACTTTAAAACACTTGCACAGGATTCAGCTTGTCTGCAGTGTTTACTAAACCAAGCACAAACTTGACTGCACAGCTGTTGGAATGTGAGATTAGATCAAATCAGACCGGTTCTTGATCAGAATTTTTTTGTTTGTTTGTTTTTTGCATTGAGCAGAAGAAGTCAGTGAACATAAATCTCACCTGACATTTAAAAATGTGTCACATGTAAGTCACATGGACGGTGTCTTCCCTGGTCTCTTGCTCAGTTTCAGGGAGTGTGTGAGATGAGCAGTGTGTGCGTGTGTTGGTTGTGTTTCATGAGAAAGCATGACAAATTACTTAACACTGCACTGATTTCTGGATGAAAATGAAGCAATGACTTAAACTCACTATTTTCAGCTGTCATTACCGTAACAAATTAGAATTGTTTTTTTGGCTGTGTTTGTACATGTTTTTGAATTAGATTGCCACATCTGTGGTAGAAATCACGTGGACTGTCTGTGCATATAGGTTTGGGATGGGTTTGAGGTTTGGTGAGGCCGTGTGCGGAAACCTTTGTGAGCGTTCACTCCGTGCTCTGTCCCCCTGGGGAAACCCCCTGCACTGAGCTCTCACTTTCATGACGGCCGTGAAAATGTTCACACCTCAGAACTCGTAGCGCCGTAGCATTTGTCTTCTTCTCTTCCTCGGGCCTAGCCTGAGAGCACTAGGCGATGCACTCAGTGTGAACAGCTAACATGTGCAGCAAATGATTGCATATCGAACACTCTTATGCATTTTTGTGGTGTTTGAAGCTCAGGTGGTGGTTAATCTTATGCAGAAGCACCATATAACATGCAATGGATGGAGAGTGAATGTGTTGACATCTGGAAACCATTGCCCCTCTTTGTCTCCACTGTAGATATGGAACATTAAGCAGATGATTAAGTTGACACAGGAGCACTTAGAAGCACTTCTGGACAAGTTTGGGGGAGAGCACAACCCTCCGTCCATATATTTGGAGGTGAGATGACAAAACTGTTCTTTTTCTTCTCTACAAACTGTATTTCAATAAAGGCCTAAAGATAACTTGTGATATTGCATGTGGGTAGATTTGTACCATGAATTTCCTGTGCTGTACAGTCACTGTACTTTTGAAATGCATTTGTGATTTCCACTGTTTTGATGACAAGACACCCTCTGTCGTGACCACATCATGAAATATTTGTTTGGATTTGGAAATGGTCATCAAAAAAGTGAAAAGAAACCAAATTATTGTACAGTGGAAGAAAAAGTTATACTTCAGGCTCATTCAAGTCCTTAATAGAGCATTGAAGCATTATACATGTACAGTTGTTTCTCTGAGCACAGCACACTTACTATGGTCATATTATGCCAGTTACCCTAAATGAAGAGCTGAACATGGTGTTGTAGTTGGGCCAGTGTTTGTGCTCTGTGTAGACAGATACATTGTTGTGTTCTATTGTGTTATTTTGTCTCATCTTTAACTCCTCTCCTCTCTAACCTTCTGTTCTTTTACTCTTTCTACTGCTGCTCACTACTCATCTCTTCTCTTCTGGTCTTCTCATTCATTTCACTCCTTCTGGCTTGTATTCCTTCTACCCATCCTTTTCTTTCTCTTCCCTCTCTCATCTTTCCTTCTCACTCATTGTCATCATCCTCCTCTCCTCCTCTTTTCTCCATTTTACTCTTCCCTTCTTGTGTTCTTTCCACCCATTCTTTCCTTCCTCTTCCCGTGTCCTCTTTTCCTCTAATTTCCCCTCGTCATCCTCCTCTCCTCTCCTCTCCCCTCCTCCCCCCTCTCTCCTCCACCCCGTCTCTTCTCCTTCACTCTCTCCTCATCCTGTCTTCTCCTTCCCTTCTCTATCTTTTCTTCTCTCACCTCTGTTCCTCTCCTCTCTTCTACACTCTTCTCTCCTCCTTTCCTCTCCTCCACTCTCTCCTCATCCCCTCCTATCCTCTCCTCCCTTCCTCTCTCCTGTTCTCAACTCTCCCCTCCTTTCTCCTCTCCTCTCCTCTTTTCTCAACTCTCCCCTCCTCTTTCCACTCCTCTCCTCTATTCTTTCCTCTTCTGAACTCTCCCCTCCTCTCTCCTCTTCTCAACTCTCCCCTCCTCTCTCCTCTTCTCAACTCTTCCCTCCTTTCTCCTCTTCTCAATTCTCCCCTCCTTTCTCCTCTCCTCTCCTCTCCTCTTTTCTCAACTCTCCCCTCCTCTTTCCTCTCCTCTACTCTTTTCTTCACTCTCCTCTCCCCTCCTCTCTTCTCTTCCCTCCTCTCTTCTCTTCCCTCTCCTCCTCCTCTCCTCCTTTCTCCTTTCAGGCCTATGAGGAGTACACCAGTAAGTTAGATGCACTGCAGCAGAGGGAGCAGCAGCTCCTGGAGGCCATTGGGAACGGCACCGAGTTCTCCTGCTCCTCTCCCACGCCAGTCGGCTCCTCCTCTGCCCTGCTGGACGTCAAGCTGAGTGGGGCACAGGGCTTCACCCCGGCCCCCAACACCCTGGCCGTCTTGCAGACCCCCACGGACACCACCCGCGGCAACCCTCGCTCACCGCAGAAGCCTATCGTCCGGGTGTTTCTGCCGAACAAACAGAGGACAGTGGTATGTGTGTGTGTGTGTGTTTGTGTGCACGTGTGTGTGTGTGACTGCTAACATCCCCCTTGCTCGCACTCTTTGTATACTCTTAGTACGCACCAGTGCCTCTCCCCTTGTCAGAACCTCCCTTACAGCACCCATACCTCGTCAAAGTAAGAGCCCTGCCTTTGACATGATAATGATGATTCAGAGATGCTGGAGGTTTGCAGGCAGGGGAGGGTGGCAGGCAGGCAGGCAGGCAGGTAGGCAGGCAATCAGTCAAGCGGGGTGGGAGGAATTTTCCCTCAGCAGATTGTGAGGCGGTGTGAGGCCCTGGGAAATGACTGAATGTAGGTGACCCCCTTTACTTTGATTAGCCGCGCAGCGTGCGACTGTCGGGTTAGCACAGGAAAGCCTAGATACAGGACGGGCCAGAGAACGCAGGCAAGAAATTAAATTGCCGCCGTCCAGATTTAGCTACAGAGGAGAGTCTTCTCGTGTACGCTTATGAGGCGAGGCGATTCCGCCGGACTTGATCGGCGCTGGTGTTTTGAGGCTGCCGTGTATGTGGAGGGTGGGCCTAACTGTGTGTGTGTGTGTGTGTGTGTGTGTGTGTGCGCATGTGTGTGCCGTTCAGGTCCCAGCTCGCTGTGGGATGACGGTGAGGGATTCGCTGAAGAAGGCTCTGATGATGAGAGGACTGATTCCTGAGTGCTGTGCTGTCTACAGGATACAGGATGGGTGAGACACACACACACACACACACATACATACGCAGGCTCTCTCTCTAACTCTAATGCCCCTGTAGTTGTCAAACCTCACTCCTAAATTCTACCTGTCTGTTTGTTTGGTGTTGTGATGTTTCAAATTTTAACACGCATTTCGCACCCCCACCCTTATGTAATATTTGGAGCCAACTCATTCAGCTTGCTCTTACTCTGTGCGTTGCTACCAACCTCTTCACTATTGCCAGAAAAGATCTAATCTGCATATATCCTGCAGAACCAAAACAGAGAACAAATAAGATCTTTCTAATGTGTCAGACTAATATTTTACCATTAGAGCCATTTTTGTAAACACATGAGGTCAATGCACTGTACACAGCAACATGAGTCATGTGTTTGATAAAGCAAGTCCTCTGGGATCATATTCCACTAGGGATTCAGGGGGAGTTGTGTACTGATAAACAGTAGATAAATATTTCATGGAGAGAGGGAGGAAACAGTTAATGAAATTGTTTGTTTATTTTGTTTTTGTTTTTGAGGGCAAACTGTTCCTTTTGTTTATAATAGCAGCTAGTTTCTTGAATTTCCCCTTGGGGATCAATAAAGTATCTATCTATCTATCTATCTATCTATCTACCTAGTACCAATGTTTTTATTATGAGAAATCCACCACAGAGTAGTATATGTTTTTCAAGTTAGGTCTATGTGAATATATGCACAGTCTAATTGAGTAGACAATAAGAAGTTCTTAAGAAGTTAAATCAAATCAGCCACTGACAGTCTGTACACTTCCTGTTTCTGTTATAGAGAGAAGAAGCCGCTTGGCTGGGATACAGATATCTCCTGGCTGACAGGCGAGGAGCTTCATGTGGAGGTCCTGGAGAACGTGCCGTTGACCACCCATAACTTTGTGAGTTTCATCCCAGAAGAAGATGTTTTTTATTGGCCGAAATCATTTGATCTCAGACGTGGGCTTTGAGGCACATGGCCGTCTGACCCTGGTCCTTGTGACACAACTCTCTGTTTGCTTTTGTTCAGTACGTAGCATTTTGCTGTAACTACAAGGACATGATTTGTAAGGGGTGGGAGGAGAGGGAGTGTATTTGCAGTACATTGTGGACAGATGGTTGTGAAAGGGTCTCTGAAGGCAAATTGGTGGTGCCTTTTAACAAATTCAATAGTGTGCTATAATGATGGCTACATAGGTCTAGGGTTAGTGACACAAACAGTTGATTAGTCAGAATTCAGCTAACTGAAAAGCAGAAAGCTTTTGATTTGGCTCTTGACCTTCAACCCCCCCCAACACACACACTCACCTCTAACATCGCTTTCTCTGATTGGTTGGCAGGTGAGGAAGACTTTCTTCACGCTGGCCTTCTGTGATTTCTGCCGGAAGCTCCTTTTCCAGGGCTTCCGCTGTCAAACATGTGGCTATAAGTTCCACCAGCGCTGCAGCACCGAGGTCCCGCTCATGTGTGTCAACTATGACCAGCTGGAGTAAGTGCTCATGGGATATGTAGTTTAGACACTCCAAAAAGCTCAGTTTGTTTGTTTGTTTAATCAGAGTTACTCAAAAGCAACTTTTTTCATTAGCAACCTATTCAAAATATTGTTTGTATACTGTACACACCGCTGTGGCATTAAATCTTCAGTCAACTTGCCATAGTGATATAAATATTTATATTTCATAAAGTGCACACTTATTTTCTAAAAAGGAACAGAAATCAGGACTTCAGTCACATTTTACACATTGCATCTGTTATTGTCTTTAACTAAATGTGCACGTGTGTGTTTGCAGCTTGCTGCTGGTCTCCAAGTTTTTGAGCACCACCCCATCACTAAGGAGGAGGTGTCTTCTGAGGGGACCACCCCCGTGTCCGAGGTCTGTCCGTCCCTGCCGCCCTCTGACTCAACCGGGTAAGGGCTATTTCACTCTGCGTGCGTGGCGTCTCTGTTGCATGTCAGTTCCGTGGCGGCTGCGTGCCGTTTTTTATATCTTCGCACACCAGAAACGTGTCTGAGGCTGTGGCGGCCCTTCTGCCTAATTAAAACATCTCTTCACTCTCTGTTTTGAAGGGAAACGCTTCCAACCCGCTTGCGTGTCGCGTGAAAAATAAAGGCGTCGGCCCTATTTCTAGCATGCGCTCGTTTTCACGCAGGCAGCATGCAGGCAGTGCAGGCGTCACGCAGGCAGTGTGCAACCTCTAGCCTGTTAACATGGGGGCCGAAATGAAAACAGACACGCCACACAGCTGACTCGCTCACGCAGGCGGTGTGCAGTAGCCTTAAGACGACAACACTGCCGCCACTCCGCACCGCTCCTGCGGCAGCCTCGCTTGAAGTCATTTGCCGAGACACAGCCCGCGTGTATTTAGGTCACTGGAGCCAGTTGTTTGTCATCTGCTTTGAAGATCAAAGGCGACTGCCTTTAATGAGGGGCCTCTTCATACGACGCAGCAAAAAGGAGAAACCTGCATTGTAGGCACCCCTGCTCAGGAGCTGTGATTTGCGTTCGACGTGTAAGGGATAACGGTTGCCGAGGTGTCTCGATATGCGGAATTAATGGACGAGGCGGAGGCGTTTGCATCGTGGAGTTTCCTCCGCCAAGTCCATTAATTCTGTATATCGGGACACCCTGCCAGCCGTTTCCTTCGGTTTCCACTCGGAAGCATGTGGTTCACTTCAAAAACAAGCCAACTTGTTTAGTTTATTGCACTGCTTTCTTTACTTACAGATAATGGTGCGTTTTTAGTTACAGTTACAGTTGATTCCACTGGTGCTAAGCCTGCTTGCTATGGACCTTTTTTTTTATTTACCAGATCTACTTCATAGGTGTCCCGATATTTAGAATTAATAGCCCCCTGTCAGCTAATCAGAATATAGTATTTCTTGTCTCTGGGGTATAAGGATCCAAACATTCACTTTTCCCCAGGGAGCAATGTTCGATAGATAGTAGGCAGAGATCCAACCCCAAAGCTAGGGATTCTCACACCTGCAAGTTGTATTGCTAGCACACTGTATGCTCATAATGTACCAGACCCCTGTCCCAACACAGCAACTGACATTTTGCATGAGAAGTGTATCAGCTGTGTCTTCCTTCTGTGGTTCATTTCTGTATTATGGGCAGTGCCACAGGGAAGGAAGGGGATGTGCAGCACACACACACACACACACACACACACACACACACACACACACACATTTTGTGGTCATCTGAAAGGCTCTCCAAAGCTTCA